>NW_028278778.1:0-241187 GCF_059751315.1 Micrasema longulum
AGTCAAGATTGAAATGTCACTATCTAAATATTTTAATTGTTCCTTCATCCTTCTTCTTTCCTTCCCATCACCTCTCCTCTCTTCATAGTAAAGTGTAAATTTTTTTGTATATTTTTATTTTGTTAATCTTTGTTTTTAATTTTTGTATAAAATTGTAAGATTCAATATGTCCATGTATTTGTAATTTTCTCAAACTGAACGGTTTGGGTAGGTGGGAAGAAATTGCCTTAAGGCAATATGCCCGCCCTAATATGCATATATATTGTATATGTATATAAAGTGTTAAATAAATAAATAAATAGTATATGTAATGCATCTTTAGTTAGAAGCATCTTGGAGTATGAATCTCCGATATGGAGTCTGAATTATTCTATTGATGTAGATAAAGTTGGATCAACACAACCAAAACTATTAAGAATGCCTACGGGTCCGAAAATTTTTAAGTCGATAAATAATTAAATTACATACAAGGCGTTGAATACAAAACAGAGATGGTAATTTGATATTAGGGGTCTTAAAAGAAATCTTCGCATTTCAGGGTTCTCCATTTTCAGGCACGCGCTATCATCCCCCGTCCTGTGGTATTCACGTGTTCGCCCGTGTAATTAGTGTACGTCACCCCACAGGGTGGCAACTGTGATCAAGTGGACACGATTATTAAGTTTATTCGCTGATAGGAGGGGCGCTGACAAGAGGCTGTATGCACACACGGTGTTTCAGAACTAGAACGCGAACCTTCAGAGGAAGATGCCTCATGGAAAATGGAAAAAAATCTTAATATTTTTTTCCAAAAACTCATTTTTCTAAGGAGTTTTTTTAAAAATATAATTTGAAAATGGAGTAAATCTTAAATCCACAAACTTCTACCCTTTCCGTAACTAAATTATATTCGTTAGCTGTTTTTAGTGGGCGTAAATGATCGTGTATTCAAACAAACGAAGGTTTTATAATTATTATTTTTAAAAAATCGTATTCACTAATGTACCGCAAAAAGTTTCTAGAAAACACCATAATATGAATAATGTCACATATTAATTTTTCCTAGCACGAGTTTTCAAGTATTTGGACATGACCTAAAAGAGTTGATAAAAATTTTGACCTTATTTTTATCTAGACGAAATTTAATGTCTCCCTCTCTAAACCCGTGGCCTGATTTTGGAAACCCATAGCACGAAAACGAGTGTAAAGAGAGCACAGTCATGTCCTAGATGGTTAGACATAATATTTACGTGAGCCAAAAACTTACAGCACGAATAAAGAAAAAGCTAACTTGGCGTGACTTCAATTTATTAATATTCGTGTATTTAATTTCCAGCACTTAAAAAATCATAAATTTATAAAGCAAATTGTGTAAGCGGTATTAAATTTATAAATTATACAATGAAAAGGTGAGTTCTGTAAGGGTTGGTAAAATTATTGTTTCTTTTTTGTGTAAATATACCATTTCTAAAATTTATTATACTGGAGTTGTTAACGTTTAATTTGATTATAGTTAACGGAAAAAATTGAGTCCTAGCTGAAAAATACATAATGAATTAATTACATAGAAACCACTGATAACCATGATAATGAGTGGAATTGTAATATTTTATAATAAAATGTCAAAATCCACATGTGGCACTTAGTGAATTAATGCATGTTTTCTCAAGTTGAGGAAACTACATTCGAATCTCATATGCGAATCACTCAAAGGTGACGACAGTAAACAAAACTCAAGGCGAGGAAAGCACATTTCAATTGTAGAGATAACTTCAAAGTGACGAAAGCGAGAATGTACTTGCTCACCTTATGTTTTGTTTCTGATTACTGCCTTAAGAAAACTACAATATCATTATTGTCCTCTACAATTTAAGGGAGGAAATAGTAATAAAGTAAGCGTGGAAATAGCAAAATTAAGCATCAATCTTTAAAAACCTTAATATTGTACGAATACATTAGATTGATGAAAGATTTTTCGAAATGCATTTTTTATTTTTTACAGATCATGCGTACGACGCCATCGTACGCATAACCTTAAAAATATTGAAATTCTCGAGGTAAGGAATGAACGGAGATGCGAACAGTAGTCGCTGTAAACCAAACACTGTTCAATCATTAAAAAAAAAAAGAGGTTTTAGATATAAAATTGATATATAAAAAGAATTGTTTGCTTCAAACACATAAAGACAAAATAAATAGTAGTATTTCTAGGTCACAAAACGTAAGTACGCGACCTAGAACAGGTGGTAATATCTTAATTCCCAAATTGAAAACAACATTTTTATTTAATGAAATGAACAAAGATAATAAAAAGTACTGTCAGGAAAACAATATATTTAAGAAAGAAGTGAAAAGCTACATTTATATTTTTTTTTATGTAACACAGATTAAAAACATCGTTTATATTTTTTTTTGTAATTTATATATCCTAAAAATTTTATTAATATAAATAGAACTATTGTAAGACGTCACTCCCCATTATGTACACAAGAATTGTTTATTTCTTTTACGTAATGTGAAACGTTAATGTAAATATATGTATTTAATTAATGTGAAAAATTGTATTTAGTTGCAACATTGTATTTTTATTTTTTATCTGAATAAATAAAAAAAATTAAAAATAATAATCAAAACCGGAAAAATAGGTTAAATTTTGTGATATATATTTTTTTGATAGTTAAACGTACTGTACCTAAATGTAAAGGTAGCAGAATTAATTTGCCTACCAATCCGGTGATGAATCACGCGGGTGACCGTCGAGAGCTGATTGTAATTAATACCCTTTGGGTAGGGGGTTTAGTGCGAAGGGGAGACCAGTAAAGTTTGGTAAATTATCGCCCGTGTGGCCATACAAATGTAGATTATCTACCCCTACCCCAAGCCCGACATTTTAAAACAATTTAGCAAACAAATATAGACAGATCGATGCATTACATTAGTGAGACGCGCTTTTGAAGCGATCGACAATCATGTCAGTAAAACAGGACGGGTGTTGTGAGTAGAAACAATTTAGGTAGCTTAAAAGAACGGATAAGATGTGTAAAGAAGGATATGTGTTAAACTAATATTAGTACTAGTGACCTACACCTGAGTATGTCCAAATGTTTGTAGACAAGGCTGGATTTGCAAGAAAAAAAAAGAAAGAAAAAAAGCACAGAATGTCGTAAAATATGCTTATAATAAATACACAATACAGTATAATCTGTAGATCAATTTATAGTAATTCTTTCTTTGCAGTCTCAATCTTGGGATTGGTTTGCAGCAAAGTTCTGCATCTCGTCCTCCATTGGTCTCTATTTTCTGCAGCCCTCTTCAGCTCGACATAAGAGGCGCAGTTAAAATCTTCGCACACTTGCTCCAAATATTCCCGTTGGGGGCGCCCTCTATAATTTGTCCCCTCAGCCATTCCCTCTATGATATCTAGTAATTATATTAGATTAATCGCGTTTTTATTTTATTATTATGTTAAATAACTATTTTAGGCATGTTATATTATACTTATTGTAAAATTACATTATTATTCTGCATAAAAAAAAATACAAATATTGTAAAAGTATAAATAAAAATATTCAAATGTAAAATGCATGATTTAAAAATAAATTTATTTGTACGAAATATTTTGAGTACGTCCAAAATGGTGAATGTTGTATCATAAAAAATATAATAGTATTTTAAGTTTTGTCTAGTACGTAAAATAATTCGAAAAAAACTTACAACAATAAAAGTATTGACTCTTTTACTTCACAAAAATTAATAGATGGAAAAAATCTAAGCAAAACCGATGTTAAAAAATTGGCGGTATAGTGAGTTCTGCCGATGTAAAGTGCACGCTCAAACCAGCCATTGTAAGTCTCGTAAATTTTTAAGACAATATTGACTTTTTTGTGCCGAAAACTATAGAACTAATCTTTATAAAATAATTTCTATTATGCAAATTTATAAAAAAGAAAAAAAAAATTGAGCCACTCAGATAGATCAGACAGATACATAATATTAAAATCCCTAAATTCCACACAAGTCATGGCCAAAATAGCTTCAAAGGTGTAAAAAATTATAATAATCTTCCCAATGAACTAAAAACTATTAAAAATAATATATCAATAAATAAATTTTAAGTAAATCTAAAGAAATTTTTCGAACACCTGTAAAAACTACATAAATTTTTAATTAGTATGAATGTATTATTTTATGTTTTCTCTTTTATTTCCTGTTTTTTTTTCTAATGTACTCGGGTATAAAATTATATAAACTCTTATAAATAAACAACTACAACAGTGTAAGTCACTCTCAAAGCACAAGAGTTGGTCTCTTTTTTTGGAGAGTTACAGCGATAGCATTTACTAGATGTGTAAAAGTAGATATGTATAGAATTTTAAAAAACGTGTACTTATGAAATTAATTAATATTTTTTTTTTTTTTAAATTATGTTTTTCATTCCGCCTTGCCCAGAATTCTTAGGTCTGTCAATAAATATCCCAGTCTTGGTTTCTTTGATAACAATATGTCTGTCTTCTTCTATGCCATTATTGATTTAAATTCAACTGTAACCATCTCGGTCTCTTTTCCATTTCCATATATTCCAATTTTGCTCCCTCTCTCCCTTTATGTTATATCGATGATCTTATAATCTTGTATTTTTACTATGTACTAATGTCTTTATTTTATTGATATGTATAATGTTATGGTACGAAAATGTAATTAAAAGGGCAATATGAATTAATATTACAGTATAATTATAATACAGAACAATGTTACATTATTATATAAATATGTTACGCATATAAAAATGTGTATGCCGGTAAGACAAATCAGGGGTAGGTTTGATTCATAAGTGCATACAAAGAAAAAAAATATATACCAAAATAATCATATTAATAACAAAAAGATTTGCTAGTTACAAGATCTTTAATTACAGAAGTACGTAAGCAGTAACCTAAACTCAAATTATAAAATTTCTAAACGCCATTTTATTATTATTATTATAACAGTATATTTCATGCAAAATATGGTCATAATTCTGCTCCTTCTGAGCTTGCTATTCATCGCATAATTCAAAAGTTGGAGACTGAACTTACTCTACATGATAGTGAACCACCGACACGACTTCGTAGTGCTCGTGATGAAAAAAATATGGTCGCTGTTCGAGCAAGTGTGGCAGAAAACGATAATATTTCCGTTTCGCGTCGTTCACAAGAGTTAGGCCTGTCCACGATGAGTACCTGGCGAATTTCGCGATTAGACTCGGGCCTACGTCAGTATAAGATGGTATTGGCAAAAGATGTCAAGCGTCAAGGATTTGCTGATTGGGCTCTAGAAGAGATGGAAGGAAATTTCGATTATCATCAAAAAATCATATTCTCAGATGAGACTCATTTTTGTTTCAACGGCTACGTCGACAAGCAAAATTGCCGCTATTGGTGTGAGTCAAGCCCTCGAGTGATTGATGAGGCTCCATTACATCCGGAAAATTGACTGTCTGATGTGGATCATGGTATGGTGGCATCACCGGGCAATTTTTTTTTAAAAATGGGCAAGGAATGTTACTGTGAATGGTGAGCGCTATCGTGCCATGCTGAATATTTTTTCTTTCCCCAAATTTAAGAAAATGAAAAGGACGATTTTCATTTTCAACAAGAAGGCACAGCTTGCCACACAGCAGACGTTACGATGGAGTGATTGCGTGAAAAATTTGGCGAATCGGTTATTTCACGAAATAGTTCTAACAACTGGGCGCCAAGACCTTGTTATTTAACACAACTACACTATTTTTTGTGGGACTATGTTAAATCACAGGTTTAAACCAACAAACCCTGGTCTCTTGATGAACTTAAAGCCAACATTACCATACACGCCAATCCGAAATGCTGCACAGTCATCGAAAGTTGACGTCACCGAATCAATCGGTGCAAGAAAAGCCGTGGTGGTCATTTAAACGATGTTTTATTTAAATTGTAAATGGCATAATATGTCGGTAGTCAGATGGCAGAAGGGACCATCTGTTATTTTCAAAAATGTTCAGGAGAGCTGAAATACGTCTCAATTTCAAGACTTTAATCCACAAACTAAAATATTTTAGTGTTACTTTTCAATAGTAAATTACTCTGATTTTTTCATTTTATCTGCGTGTATTTACTGAAATATTGATTAAAACTTTTGAAAATTAAAACATAGACAAAAATACAGATGGTCCCTTCTGCCATCTGACTACCGATGTACCATCTAACAAAACCATTCGGCATTTTATTTTTTTAATTAATGTGTTTTATTTAAATTTTAAACCCTATCGTTATTGCTAAACCCTCTATTATCAGTATCTGCATTCTAAACGACCAATTTCGAAACATGATATTAACAAGTTAACAGGTACCGGGAAAGTATTATGACATAAAAAATAACATGCAGTCAATTCGTGGTGGGCTTAACAAATAGTCTATGATGATACATTTTGTGCATTCAAGATACGAGTCGGATAACCATCAGACGACGTTCACTGCGAAACACGAATGCCATAAATTTGCTTTAAAAATGCTGATAAAAAGGAATGACATTTTACAGCGAGTGACGGGGCACGCGACGTCGAATCAGAATACACAGACGCAGAACTTATAATACAAACAGATTGCAATAAAACTTTTAAGGGATGACGTTACACAGAAATATAGCCAAGTTCTTACTTATTCATGTTTTGCTACGAGTTTAATGAAGGCTTTCAATAGTAGATACTTTAATACATGATTTCAGCGCGGCGCCACACTTCCAAATACAATATTTAAATAGCTAAATTTATTGCAACAGAGATGGAAAACATTTTTGAGATGGGAATATGGAAGTATATGCATGGAGCTAACTGGTATACGATGAAATTATGTTAATTGTAAAATAATGCACATGAATTTACGAGGATTAACAAAATTTAAAAAGTTTGTTTTTGCTCTCCTGCAAAATGGCCAATTTAGACTTACCACCATGTACTTTATTACCACGACTTATTCAATCAAATACAAATAACATTTATAATTAAAACATACGTTTTATATTTGGTACCTACCTGTAAATTATATCACTCACTTATAGATTCAAAAACTACTCTTACTCAAATGAAAGACATAACCCCCCCACAATACATCACATACAAATATCACTAGATCCTCAACACATAGACAACTTAAACAAATACAAACTAATACCACTTTCGGACAAAAGGATTTTGAGTATTATTCAATTAAAATCTATAACCTACTTCCACTGTCTATTAAAGCAATTAGTAATGAGAAAATGTTTAAAAAGGCTATAAAAAAAATGGATAGTGGAGCTAGGTAGAAGTAAAATGGATTGTCTCATTCGCCCATACCAATACTGAATCAACTGCTCCACAACTGTATAGCTTATGTTAGGTTTTTGTTATTGTCATTATGTGTTTTGTAATATAAATAATATAGATGTACATAAATACCTTGTTTTTAAAACTGCCTGAATATTTGTTAATAATGTTTGTTTTTTAAGTTAGTCTTCTTTGTTTATTCTCAAATGTAATTTCAAAAAACTAAATTGTTAAGTGTCCTCGGCACGGGAAACTCCACGGGAAACAGTGAGGTCACATTATTTTTATTATTAATTATAGTTTGTAAGCGAAAAATATGAATAAATAAATTTGAAAAAAAATATATGTATTGAAATAAAAAAATTATATTAATTTGTTAAAACCTTTTAAAAAGTATTAATTACACAATAAAGTTTGTTCGTATTTTTGGATAATTTTATTAGGTATGTTTTTTAATAAAATTCACATAATTACCCTTCTTTAAAACAGCGACCGTTCAGATACCCGAATATCGAATAATTTTCTAGTATATATTTCACCTCCCTATAAGGGTACCGGTCGCCGCTCCGGTACCAGTTACGGGAAAGGAAACGATACCGTAGAAAAATGCCATCAGATTATCATAAAACTAATTGAGTGAATCGATTATAACGTTAAAAAATTGATTCCCCCGACTGATAGGCCCCGCCCGACGAGACTGCCTTATACGTGGAAACGGAATGACTATTATAAAAGTGAAAAAGCAGTATTTTCAGAAATGGAGTGTGCTGGAATTAACTATTTTATAAAATATGAATACTTTCGGGAGGTTGACATATTTTTCTATGGTTTATCAACACGATTAGAAAAAACGAATACTTTTTCAACTAAAACAAGCTGAAAGATGTTTTGTAGGCAGAAAAAAATGATTTTTAAACTGGTTTAACGATTAACTGTAAATGACATAAAAATTACACATGTTTATTATTTAATATAACAGAGATGGAAAACATGAAAAAGAATAAAAGTATAGGCATTGACAGGGCTTATGACCTGTCATTTGCTGATTTAAGTGGCTACATTTAAAAAAATGTATTTGTTATTGTTTCCCATTTTTCTGTTCAGTTCAGTGACATAAAGTGGCATTTATTTTCGATGCACCGATAATAATCAGAAGTTAACATATATATTTTCAATTGTCTAAGTAAAATGAAAATTTATGTACGAAAATGAACATATATTTTTATGATTAATTTTCATTTAGAACATGTTCAATTGCATGTTACCGACGAAGATGCTTCAAATTTTTAAACAAGTATTTACATTATCGTTAGTAAAAAAAATATTTACTTTATAGACGATTAAAGATAACAATGTTAACTTCCCGTTGTAATCAGGGCCCGGGGCCCGTATTACAATAAGATGTTAAAATAGTTTTCTATAATTGTTAATAAGTCTAACCGACATTCAACACGAAACTGTATTTTTTGTAGTGTTTTATTTAAAACATATTGAATTACAGGTACCCGACGAAGATACTTATATTCATTTTTTTTTTCCATATACTTATTACATATATACGGGTATTAAAGTAGTATTAGAAGTATTAGAAAGTATCAGAGGCGAATTTGGAAATCTCCATCAAAAACGGAAAATTAGTTATAAAAACCTACCTGCCCTAATAGCGTAATTCAAAACCGTCTCTAAATCTTACAAAAACAGATTTCAATTATACTACTTGAAACCGCAAACTAAGCTTTCTCCATTGAGTAGGTGAAGCATAATTAGAAATCTCACAGTTGTTTTTCGTTTGTTGTTTAAGTTTTTCGCAAAAATTGGACAAACACAAAATATTATTGATAAATCCACCTGGTCCATGAAGAAGTACAGAAATTGAAAAAACAAGATTTTCAGGCGTTGCCTAGTATGTAGGTGAAATAATTCAATTAGATGAATCTCACCCGCATAAATAAAGGTTTCAGCTCTTTAACTTCACAAACATCAACAGATGAAAGGATTGAAGGAATATAGATGTTCAAATATAGGCAGAATTATTAATGTTACACAGTGTGTAAAGTGGCCACTTTAACCAGCCATTGACAGGTCATAAGCCCTGTTGATGCCTAGGCTTCTGTATTATGGCGGCCTCCGTGGTGTAGTGGTCAAGACGCTTGACTCACGCACGGAAGGTTCCGGGTTCGATTCCCGGTGAGAACACAAAAATTAAAATGTGATTTTTCTCAAGCCTGGGTACTCTGTGATGTAATTCACCACTGTAATTAGGCCTCCTGGCCTGTTGTGGTGCAAAAATAAATAAATAAACATTATTTTGAGTGGGTAAAATAAAAAAAAGGATATATATTGTATATGTATATTAAGTGTTAAATAAATTAAAATTAATAATGACTTATATTTACATATAATTTACTAATTATAAGTACTTGGTACACTTCCACTTATTTGTTTAACCAATTAAATAACGATATATCATACTATGCATCGCATTTAAATGAGTTAAAACATAATTTTGACATTTAACTATGTATACCTTTGTTATTATTTTTGTATACATGACATCGTATATTACGGTTAATAAAGATTTATTATTATTGTAATTATCGAGATACATTCGTATGATGTTCCGATGCAGTGACCTATGCACCACCGGATGCGGATAGGGAAATGATGATGATGATGATGATGATGATGATTATGAAAATATGAAAAAGTAGAGACAAAACATATAAAAAACAAAAAAAAAATGTATTAAAAATGTATTTAAAAAAATGTATTACCTTCTCTAAAATGTTCTTTATCTCTGTTGTAATACATTATTATTATATTTTACTTTATAAACAATTGACGATGGCTCATAAAGAGCTCTCAATACGCGTTGTTAAATTTCATTTTATTTTATTTTTTTGACATTTGCGGCATTGCGTATTTTATCCATTACATAAATGGATATCTAGGCAGTTTCCTGAGCGTTATTTGGTGTAGTTAAAGGAAAAAAACAGATAAAATATCGCACGGATCATCCTTGTCCCGAAGACAGTTGGTTGTGATTGCGTTCGCTAGATTGACGCCACCGCATTTCTCAGGTTTCCGCATTCTGATGCGTGAGGCGTGCGAAGCAGGTGACGCCAAAGCTCCGAGGAAAAGATCAATCGATTGTCGAAACGTGACATCGAAGATCAACAGAGCGCGAGCGTCAGCATGCAGCCCATCATGGAAATGATCAGTCATTATAGTATAAAATGGATTTTTATTATTTGACGTATGGCTGTACTTCATCTCTTATCACTTTTTAAAAACGCCTGTGATGATATTGATTGTGAAAATAGCAGTATGTAAGTATTCCATAGTAAAAGGATAAGACTGTTATTTATAAAGACAATTTCGCAAAATACTATCTTCACGTGATATTTAAAGAAACAAGAAATGGAAAATAGTGTATTATATACCCAAGAAGAAAAACAATTTTTAAAAATTAAACAAAACGTATGGTGTTGAGTTACAAAGTATAAACAAAAATCGATTATTTTATTAAAACAATTTTTTTTTTTTTTGCGAACCGGGCTGTAGTCCCGTGGTACTAACAGGCCAAAGTTCCGCGGTTCAAAACCCACTCTACCACAACTCGATTTCCATTTTTCCAAGTTATTTACGACTTTTAAGAAATGGTCTGAAAATTTAAATATTTGAGTTAATAACAAGCACTCAAGTATTTCTCTTTTATAAAAAAAATAAAACATGTACTTTACTAATTTTAAAATAAAATAATTTTAAATGTAATGATCAATGCAGTGCCTTATACACCATCGGGTTCAGACAGGGGTGTGATGATAAGATGTATGACAGGGGTATGCTGAAGCAGTTAACATTTTCAAACTCTTAATTCGTAATGATGTAATAACTTATATTTACATATAAGTTATTAATTTAAAAATACTTGATACACTTCCACTTATTTATTTGACCAATGCGCTTTCACCCTCTAATGGGCATTTTCAGACTGGTAATTCGTAATTTAATCCCTGATAAACCAAACATATTTCTATGAATGAAAAAAAACTATCATGCTTTTAAATAGTACACATGCATATTTATTTATTATATACGTCCATGGGGCTTTTACATGACATTTAAAAAAATAAAATTCAAGCGTTTCATGTAACAACAATTAAATATGTGGGTACATATTTAATGAACAGAATTTTTAAAAACTATTTTTAATAATAATTATTATTATTAATAATAATAATATTTTTTAAAAACATAGTACGTGTTTTTCAAATAAACCATATTTAAATTAAAAATAAACTTTGATCATAAAATACCATGTTAATCTACTATACAGTTAAAAGAAACTTTAAAGGAGAAAACGAGAGGAAAATTGTGCTAAGGTGTCTTGCTTCTCCAGGACAACGCGCTCGTGCACAAAAACAATGTTGCGTTGACTGTTCTTTACAGACGCGGCTTCCAAATATCAGACCTCCCTAGCTACAGTCCAGACCTAGCCACGTCCAATTAATATTTATTACTAATTTATTTTTTAAACCTTCGTAGAAAGAAATTCACTAGTGATGAAGAAGTCAAGACAGCAATTTCAGTATATTTTCAAGACAAATACAAAACATGTTTTCTCGAGGGTATAAATAAAGTAATTTAAAGAAAATAAAAAATGTCATGTATCATCTTTCCTATTAACCTTCCTTCCCCTACATTCTGCGAATTTTCGGACCACCCCTCGTGTATTACAATAAAACGAATTTTTATGCATGTGTATCTATTTCTGCATAAATATTTTATATACCGATTTAGAGTTTTTCCATACAATACAGAAAATGTATGTTTTGTGCAACGCCGTACATTACCAATATCGTCACGATCTCAAATCGTCTGCAGTAGCAATATCAAACGATATCGCAAATAAATAGCAAAATACAGGGTGAGTAATATATTTTTTTTAATTTTTTTTTATTTTATTTTATTTTGGAAAGCCAACAGATTACAATGTTTATTAATTACAGTGTAGGTTAAATTATATATTAAGATCCAATTACAGGCCTTCTCGTAAGCTAAAAGATAAATATTACCAATAAGAAGTTAAGAATAGATATTAAATTTAGATATGTATGTACATTTTACAGTGCGGATAACATAATAATAAGTATACATACATATGCAGCGAGTATAACATTTGCGATAATTATTGAGCCTTATAAGAAGAACAACTTAATTGAAGAAAATAATAATTATGAAAATAAAAAAAAAACTCAAAAACTAAAATAAAATAAAGTGTTTATAATAATAACCCAAATATCAAACTCACATACACATGTACATGTACATATCTATACTCAATGTAACTGCACAGGTAGGTATTTCGGTTAAATAAGATATTATATAAGAGAATATTAAAAAACATATTTTAAAAAAATAAAAAATAAAAAATAATAAAAAATAAATGACAGTACATAGCTTTTTTAACCGTACGAATTGACACCATATATATTTTAGTAATATAACAACACTCGCCCTTACCCAGTAGCCAGGCTCTTAAAAGACCCGAGTACATTTGTTAATAATATGGTTAGTTAAATAAACTTTGACAGGAATCTAACTGGGGACCTCAAGAACAGTAGGCAATTGCGCCAATCACTACATTACGAGACTGACTTATCTCCACTCATTTATCTTTCTGAGAGTAGCCGTCGAGTTAAAAGCACTCGTTCAGGATTCTCGGTCTATTTCACACACAGAACTGTATTCTTTATTCGCCCAAGCACGGTACACACTTTTAAGATACAAATAATATATCAACCGTATTATTTTATTTTTATTTATTTTATAAATGTATTGCATAAAAATTAGTATACACATTTAAAAACAGGGAACCTATATAAAACTAATGAATATAAAATGAAAACGAAGTGTTCTCTGTTTATGATAGTCTCCCATCTAAAATGGCTCAGCCTGTTCTAAGATGGAGATTTTTTATCTTTTAGAGCATAAGTAGTTCTATACTAATATAACAATAACAAAAAAAACTAAAACTTCTTAATTATAAATGCCTAGCTAATCAAATGTAAAAATCGTTATTATACAAATATAAAGTATATATATATATGCTAAGAATATATGTTACTTTTTAATGTTCTGAATACATATTTTATTAAATATTTTACACAGTTTTTTGTGTTTTAAAATGAAATATCTTACTATATGCAGAAGCACGATATCAAAGAAAGTATTTCACTATTTTTATCAACTAATAAAATTAAGTATTAAATACATTACTTAAGAGATCATGTCTTGTGCTAGAGCAATTGAGTAACTGTTCCTTGCGCCCATTTTATTGAGTTTACATTTGATTTTTATAGAGGTAATTAGTTATTCTCCTATCCTGTTTAATCATTATATAATTAAAATTGCTCAAAAATCGTACGAGGGTTTTAGAAGAAAACTTAGAAATCTCAATTGAAAAAGTTACAGAGATATTTGCGAAAAACTTTGAAAAAAGAATTCAGAGATTTCCAATTATGCTTCAATAACTCAATGGAGAATGCTAAGTTTGCGGTGTCAAGTAATATAATTGAAATATGTTTTGCAAGATTTCGTTTTTGGTGGAGATTTCAAAATGTACTTCTAATACCCTCATTTAACAAGCAATTTAAAATTATTTTTGATAATATTAAATTTAACCATGGCTCAGAAGTCTAAGCACCATTTTGTCGAGAACATTTTTTATTTCAGGCATAAACAGAAACAGTTATTTTGTTTAGGGGCACCTTATGCAATTTTGAATCCAGTGAAAAGTTAGCATGTTCGAATTGCCAAGCGGTCCGCTTTGTATGACAATACACAACAATAAATAATAATGAAAATAGTAACATGATGTAAGGAACGATAAAATAATATCGCAATGGCTTTCGGATGGCTAGAGTAACAACAAATACACATCTTTAAAGTATCGTCAGAAGAAAGAGGATTTGTTGTTAAAAATGGATTTGAATCGGCGATTGAACAAAGGAATCGTTTAAAAAAAACACATTTCTAATAAAAGCTGGTGGCTAAATTTGTACATACAGTGATACGGTTGGTGACAGCCGTATCACTGTATGTACAAATTTATGTACAAATCATAAATTTATATCAAAGTTATATCAAAAATATATCATAAATGTATATCATAAATTTATATCAAAACTGGACATCACATGATGACTTAGAGACTAGGTCAGACTTTACAGTTTTTGAGAATGTTGACATAGGATGTATTGTATCTGCATCAATTTTATTTTTATTCAACTTATCGGATGTACTGTGACAATTTATAAGAAATTCACATAGAAAAATATATTTACGTACATGAGTTTGCATTTCATTTTCTTCAAGTGGGAATAGGCATAACTGACAATTGATGAAAATGACACAGTAAGGTATTGATGTTTATTGATACGAGTACAGTGAACTCAATATTTCTATCTGAAATTCTTAAATTAAAAAGTTAAAATTAAATTTATATCTTTATATAATCACTTAGTAAAGCGCCCTTGAGGTATTATATTACGAAATGGCGCTATATAAGTTATCCATAATTATTAATATTATAAATCACAATGCATCAAGATGATTAGTAAAATGTATATTTAAAGCACTAACTTTGGGGTTATTCATTAAACAATTGAAATAAAAACATTTTGATATTAGCCACGTATTATTTATTTTATTACTGACCGATTTCTTACCAACTGCGCGCTTCTTTATTAAGGCATAATTTACAAAAAAATACAATAAAATCAACAGTGTCTCCCTACATTAAATACATGTTCGTCTTTATGTCAAGTGTTATTTTGTGTTTACAGATGTATGATTGTACATTATATCTTGAAAAAAAAGCGCGTAGCAGCCCAGAAACCGGACGGTAATAAAATAAATATTAAATGGTTAAAAACAAGTGATTTTAAATCAATTTTGATTAACAAATGTCTGACAGCCTACTAAAAGGATTATTTTTTATATGAATAATATTTAAAGCTAATGCTTAATATTTTATTTTTTTATTAATATTTAAAGCAATAACTTTGTGGTCAAACATTTTACTAAATCTTATTAAATATTTGTATATAACCACTTACAAACTTTTCTATGTATACCGGTTTCGAAACGTACCCGTCACTTCGTCAGGACACCAACTAAACCAACACGCAAAACCCACGATACACCTTCACCATAGTTGTTGCACAAAAATATAAAATCAACAAGTTGTATACAAATATTTAATAACATTAAGATTATTTTTAATTTACTAAAAAATAGTTAGTTCCTATTACTCATGTAAAACTAATACCGAAATTAAAATTATATTTGATTTCATTGTTGGATAGTGAACATCTGTTTTATAAAGAGGTTGGCATAAGCAACTTATACTCGTAGACTTGATTTTTACATAAGACGTTAAGAGAAAAATAAGACTAATAATAACATACTTCAAATAAATTAAATATAGGTAAACCGAATCTCAAAAAAGGGTTTTATGACTTTAGATGATTCGAAATCAGACAAAAATTCAAAAGTATCTTATTTTACAGTAATTTATATTCCGCAATGCGTCATTGAAATATAAGTTGAGTATGAGAATTGAATATAAATCATGAGTTCGATAAATAGCACAAAGCTCGTGACCGGGAGGTCTTTAGTTCGCTTCCCAGAGAAGAACTATAAATATTAGATACAATATCTTGATCGGTACATAAAATAGGTTATTTTCAAGAAATTCCAGCGATAGGTCAAAGAAAACATGACCTCAAAACTTTGACAGGCACGTGAACCCTTTAAAATAAAAATTTGTTATTCTGACAGTTTGTTCTAAAAAATATATATATTTACATAAAAAGTTTATATTATATTATTTACATTGTAGGGGAAGGCGGGGCAAGTTGTTACATTCTAAATAACTTCCCCACCACTAAGCTCTGTGACGTACGTGTCGCACAGCATGTCTAGGTATCGTGTCCGCAATGCTCGACGGAACGACACTCTTGCCGGTCGATTATAGTGTATTTCGTATCTAAAAGTAACTTTCGTTAATCGATTTTGAAGATTAATTGTTCAATAACTATAAGAGGTAAGTTGATTCAAAGTAAATTGGTAAAACTCTTCATGTCTCTGCTTACATTCAGATAATATATCGAAATTATAAAACTTTCCATGTTCATGCTGTAACAATTTGTTTTTTTCATTTTGGGTCAGAGGGGCTAGTTGTTACAACAATGGAGGGGAAAGTTGTTACTGTAACAACTAGCTCCACAAAGTGTCCCTTTTACTTCAAATGGCAAATGTATATAAAATTATTAAACCATTTATTATTATTGTTCGAGATTTTACATAACAATGATACGGACATATAAAAAAACATTAGAGGTGAAATTTCCGAGGCGACCTACAAAAGAGCAGCTAAAGAAGTAACAGAAAAAATATCTATTCGAAGAGCTGCCGAAGCATAAAAAGTAAATTTTATGACATTACATCGTTACATAAAACGTCAAGAGAATGGTCCAACCACATCTAACATAGTGGGTTACAACAAACCTCGGCAAATATTTTCTGTCGATCAGGAAAAGGAGCTTACAGCATACATAAGCTTATGCTATTATATCATTACATGTTATAATATATATTATACATATTATTGTTTACAAATACATACATGTTTGATTTTTGTTTTAGTTCGTAACAACATGCCCCCCACCTTGTAACAACTTGTCCCTATGTGGGGCACATTGTTACAGTTTATATATATATTTTTAAATGCTATAATTATTTTTGTGGACTTTGTATGAACACATGAAAATTGTTTTATTATATTTTAATACATGTTCATTAAGATATAATCAATACGATGTGTCTCAAAATAAACAGTTGTCAAATATTCAACCTTTTTTTTTGTAACAACTAGCCCACCCTTCCCCTACATTTAATATAAATTTTTTAACTAACCGTTATAAATATATTTAAATTTTACTTAAATTTTAATCTTTTTTGTTCCGTGAAAGTAAGGTGATCAGTTTTACGCTTACGGGACAGTAAAACAAATATTTCACGTCGACCCTGCCGGTAATAGATCCCGGGACCTCAAGCATGGTAGGCGAATTAGCCAACCACCGCACTAAGAGGCGGACTGATCCCCACTCAACTTTCCCATTTCAAGAATTTAATTTGAGAGAAGCTACCACGTCAAAAACACTCGTTCAGGGTTTTGGTTTTATTTCAGACCCAGAACTGTATTCTTCATACGCCAAGACACAGACATTAAAAAAATATTGACATTTATTCCATTAGAGAGGAAAATGGAAGCCTAGGCACTTACAGAGCTGATGATCTGTCATTGGCTGGTTTAAGTGATCACTTGACAAACTAAAAATATTTGGACCTATGGTACAAATAACATTGTTCATAAAAAACTACTTTGAGAAATACAACTTTTTGACCGCGTTACTAAAGCTAGGGTTTCCTAGGACAGCGGTGCCCGTATCTTAACGGCCGTAGTGAACGGTGATGCGGTGGACAGTCGTCGTAGTGGTGACTAGAGAGTGGTTTTATTTTTTAACGGTGTTATCAACACCATTTTTATAGGAAACCACTCTTTAGTCACCGTTACGACGGCTGTCAACCGCATAATTGTTCACTACGGCCGTTAAAATACGGACACCGCTGTCCTAGGAAACCCGAGCTTTAGTCAACATATCTATCAAGAAGACTTCCTTTGTCCGAGGAGAAAAAAATAAACATTTTATAACTACAGTAAAATGGGTAAGAGAGTTGGTTGTGCAGAAATCAATGAGTTTACGAATAAAGTTCATTTCAAATACACATTGAAACGAAAAAGACAATAAAATAAATAAAACAACTTTGTTTTTAACCACTAATGTTTATTTTTCATCGACCGGTTTCAAAGCAAACAAGCTTCTTTGTCAAGGTTTACGTAACTAATGAATTGATTCCTTTTTATTTTATTTCTATCATGTTCACTTAATACTACACGTGGACCCAATAAATCAAGTGTTTTTTTTTCTTACACGGGTGGTAATTTGATATCCTTATTTTCGAAGTAAGCCAGGAGAGGACTAAAAGAAATATTGTTTATTAATTATTGTTTTCTTATTATGAATCGCTTTTTTAATTTCTAAGATTTCTAAGTTGTCTAATTTTAATATTTTATTTTCAACATGAAGTACTTTTAATCCAGTGTCTTTATTGAAGTTATGATTATTTTCTTATTATTATTTTTATCAGAAAAAGACAATTATTATTATACAGGGTGTTCTTTCAACCCTGTCACATCCGAAACCACGATGATCAGTATAGACAAGAAGACATATTAGCATATTAAAAAAAATATTTAGAACAAAGAAATTTAAAAACAATGAAATATAAAATAAACAAATGGTTGCTTACTTCTGCAGGAGAAGTGATGGGGGCGCACCGTATGTTGTCGGTGTATCAGACTCCCCCCTCACCCCCCTCTTGTTTCTACCCTGCAGAAGTAAGCACCCATTTGGTTTTTTTAATATATTTTTTTTTTTAAATTTCATTCGTTACAAAAAAATATTTTAATGTGTCAATATGTCTTCTTGCTCATACTGGTCATCGTGGTTTCGGATGTGACAGGGTTTAATGAACACCCTGTATACAGTAACATAAACTAGAATCGAAACAATAAAGCCAAAAACAAATTAATGTAATGGAAAAACATTATGAGATCCAGACATGAGAAGTCTTCTGATGACTATTAAACCAATTGTTATAATTAATATCATTTTCCTTTATAATGAAATCCAAAAACATGTCAAATACCCCCTCCTGGATACGGGATATCCCAGTAAGGTAGTTATATTGCATTTCTGTTCATTTCATTAGTAAATTTACTTGGAATTTGTGGCATAGAATGTTTCGTATGTTGGAAAACGTGAAATTTAATTCGATAAAGCCTTCATTAAGCTCTCTTGTTGCGGTTCGCAGTCTAGACTTGGCATCCATTAGCTGTAGCATCATAATTGAAAGCTGCGGGAGGCTTTGACTCGATGCCGAACGACGCGGACGCCTGCGTCGCTTTACCGGATATGGAAAAATATACCTACACAATACATTCATGATTACGAAAATTTGGCAAACGAATACGATGAATAAATTTTATTGTGCGAAATATATGCTTTTCCGTTTCTTAATGATGATTTTCTTAAACTTTTAAAAAAGAAAAAATAAGCTTTAAAGATAGTGAGATGTAGTAAGAAAATAAAGGGTAAAAATAACCTGATTTTATAAATCATTGTTTAGAAGTCCAATTACGGCACAAAACACACAGGCATAAAAAAATCGTATTTAATTATCGTGGTCTCAAATATAATCAAACCCGGAATCCTCGTCCGACCTGCAAGCCATTACACATAGACCCCCAAGATATTTCAATCATCATCATCAAACCACTATCCGCCCCTGACTGTCCATAGCGAACAGCAATGTTAAACCGACTGCAGCGAATCTTGTTCACTGTCACGAAGGTAAGGTAATCAGTCTAACGGTTCAGGTGCCAGTCCAAAGACAATTAAATATTTCACATCAAAACCACCACTAAAAATAAACTTTTCATAAAAACCTTCCCAGAAATCGAACCGGGACTTCAAGCATGGTAGGCGAATATCTCAATAGTGATAGAGAAATAATTTTAGGAGATATAAAAGATACGTGACGTGTCATTAGCTTCGTACTTAAAGTGATCATTATACACAGTGTGTACCATTTATTATTTTATCTACTGCAATTCAAAGCCATGTATTATTGCTTAGTCTAAATTATTAAATTATTTCTTATCCGTGTAAACCGGCGCAGCTAAAAGCAATATATTTTATATGTTCTTAATATAATCTTGATTACACTAAAATATCCGTAATCGATTTCATCAATACGCCCCGTGCATAAAGGGTAATAAAATATTCAATAAACCGTTAGTGCAATAAAAACTGTAATAAATGAAATTAATTCTCTTCAAAATGACAACGATCGGAAATCGGAAGAGGAAATAATAAAAGGTAGCCAACAAAATATGTAAAGTTTATAAAGTTTATATTTGAAGCACTGACTTTGTGGTTATTCATTATAATAAAATATATAAAACAACAACGTTGTAAAATATGTATTTAAAAATATGATAAGACAATCTTCGGGGTGGAAAAAACGTATGCGCTTCGTTCATTTTTCATCGGAAAATATTTTTTAAAGCTAGTACTGGGGAGCAGTAGATGTCAAGCTAGTAAATTTGATTCGTGTAAAACAAATCAAGCGTTCACAAAATTGCTGTGCTAGAAGCCCGATTTTGACTTAATCACGCGATGGAAAAGATACATTTTATTACTAAAATTTATATTCAACTATTCCCAAACAAGCATCAAGTATTTAGGAAGTGCCGCTATTTTAGTAGTGGGTTTATTGAAATATTTTTTGACAATCTTCAAATTAGTAAATATTGATTTCAAATTCACAATGTTTGTCGTATATTCCATTCGTTTTTTTTTTTTTTAAAAAGAAATATTTGCGTTCTTATGATTTACCCAAATATTTAATTTTGAGGGCCATTCTCAACGAGTTGTAAATAACTCACTATTAGAAAATGGAATCAAGTTGGGGTAGAGTGGGATTCGAACCACGGACCTTTGGTCTGTGAGTCCGAGACACTAGCCACGGGACCACAACCCGATGTCATTATATGCTCAGGATTTAAACAGATAAATTGAATAATTTAATTTAATTGAAATAAATTATAGTGTGTTTTAGTTTTTTATTAAGAAAATCAAATTTCTACTCATTAACAATATCTTCATTCTTCGTTTTCATCGTGCTTGGGATATGATTTCCGATAAAACTTTAAATTATGTTTTTCACAAAAAAAATATTTGCCCAACCGGAAACCTGCTACGTAAGTCTGATCACATTTCCTTTATATAATACATAATAAATACATCTATACTTTAAAAAATACTGAATGACTGAGTCGGAAATCAAACATGGGATCTGATAAGTTGAACGTAATGTATGTTTTGTCAAATCTTAAAATTGATTTATTTCGAATTAATGTCAACTTTTAACACTGTTATTTTTCTATTTATATGATTCTTATCTCAGAACTGAATTTATCAGATAAAAATTAATAATTACCAAACTAGGGATGACTACCCAATCAAAATCAATCAAAAATCATATTGTATACATTCCTTTTCGCCATACGAGTATTTTCTGTCATTTGATAAACTACATTCGGATGAAAATAATAGCATTACAATTGAACTAAAAATAGCTACCAAATTTAAATATGCTGGTTATATCGGGAGAGTTGGATGGATGCCGTGCAGAATACTTTGGCGAGCTTGAACTAAGATTTAGGTTAGACTATAGACGCGAGAGCGCTACAATATTGAGAATGATAACTATAAAAGTAACTTTACTGATTTTATTTTTAAGATCCTCGACTTTTAAATTTGTTTTAACTATGTATTTTTTTAAAATTACATCTTTTACTTTATTTTTTAATATGTTTTTTTTTCTACTCGGTATTTTGCTGTTTTTTTTTAAATATGCTTTTTGCTATACACATACTATGACTTTAAATATGTTACTATGTATTCTGTTTTTATTTCGCATTTTACTGAGTTTCTAAATATTTTTATAGACATATTCATATATTTTTAATGGTTTTTACTATGTTTTCGCTACATTTATTACTTTGGTATTATTATGTTTTTGCTTCGTTTTTTTACTAAATTTTTACTATGTTTTTACTACATTTTTACTATGTTTTTACTACATTTTTACTATGTTTTTACTACACTTTTACTTTGTTTTTACTACACTTTTACTTTGTTTTTACTACATTTTTACTACATTTTTACTATGTTTTTACTATGTTTTTACTACATTTTTTACCATGTTTTTACTCCATTTTTTTTTACTTTGTTTTTCACTTTGTCCTGTATCTTAATAACTGTTTCTATATATTGATTACTGTTTTTTATATTTTTTGACTGTCTTAGAACGGGGTAAATAACCCTAGTTAGGCAGTCAAAGCAACTTTGTAGAAATTGAAATTTGGATAAATAAATAAACTAGTATCCTAGTTTTTTTTTTTAAAGTTAGATGCATTATAAGATTTGGGTTGAACCAAAGCGGGAAATAACGTAAATACCACATTATATAATATTACTTTTGGGTCAAGCAAAGGAGGTTTCTACGATGTAATAGAAAAAAGAGAGGACATTTATAAGGAGGGGAAACACGAGGGTAGTTATAGAGAGAAAGGGTTGCTTGACCGTTGGCGTAACAGTTTGTATAGCCGTTTAGTGTTACTAATATTACAAATTCCGGTCACTCGGAATATTTGATCGATCCATGAATATTAATAGTTTTACATATGAATACGAAAAAACAACCTGTGCGACCGAAATATTTTTCTAAGAAAGATAAAAGATACGCGGGTAAAATAAACAAGTATACATTTTCAGATATGACAAAAATATATCTTCAATACTATATACTCAAATCCAAGGAATAAAATTTATATTAATAATAAAAATAATATTTGGCTGATTTATATAGCGTAATTCTTGTAAAAAAATCACACCACGGGCGCTTTGCAATTGTATACCTAAACTTACATTCTAACTGCACTAAAGTGATTTTTTTTTTAACTCTACATATTACATTATATTACATATTTTATTTGTACGAAATATTCCCAATCAGCAAAAGTGCTGGTATGAGGGGATATTATATATAACATAATAGTTTAAATAAAAATTCGATAAAATAACATCACATATCACTCGTCACACGGGCTGTAAGAACTGTTTTATTTAGGTGTTTTTTAAGTACGTACATGTTTTGTATATTTTTTAGATCATTGGAAAGTGAATTGTAAAAATTTATTGCCGTATACAAAAAACTGTTTCTTTTTCTGTTGGTCCTAGGTTGTTCGCTAGTTAAATTATTTGATGCTCTTGTATTTATTTTATGTATGTTGTAGTTAAAATTGAATTAAATATTTGTCTTTATTTTATTATTTTTCATCTTATTGATATAAAGTGACATTATATTTCCAGATTTAAAATTGAGGGTTTGATAGTCTAAAGAAGTGGGATTTTAGTTGGGATCTGAACTGACTGGGAATGTCGATGATTCGTAAGTTTGAAGGCAATTGGTTCCAGGCAGAGGGGCCGGCAGCGGCAAAAGCGCGATCTCCAAATCTAGTGTTTGGGGAGCGCCGGATTTCGACAAGTTGTCCTCTTCCTGAATCAAATACTGACTTAAGAGTAGATTTTCTTTGATATGTATTTTCCCTAATACAAAGGTTCGATAGGTATTTTGGAGCCATTTCATGAAGCGATTTGAATACTGTCCAGCAAAGCATGTATTTTATTCTCTCTGGGCTTTTAAACCAGTGCGAATCTCGAGATGTTTTGAGATGTGAAAATATTTTTTTACTCCCGTAATAATCCTTGTTGCTGCATTGAAAACAGATTAAAGTTTATTAGTTTGATATTTTGGGAGATTTGCGTATATTCCATTACAGTAATCTAGACGCGAAACGACATATGCATTTACAAGAGCTTTAGTTGCATCTATAGGAATATTTCTCGGCACGGATTTGATCTGTCGGAGATGGAAGAAACCAGCACTTGCCGTTTTATTGACCTGAGAATGAAGAGAAAGATCTGAATCTAAATGAACACCCAGTAGTTTAACATTTATACTACTATCAAATAAAAGATTTTGGTACAGTATACGAGTATTACATAGTATTATGTATATACAATGCCATATTTATTTTATTTATTTATTTATTTATTCACACTCTTTATCAAAATACAATTCCATATTCACTTATATGCAAGTACTTGTTACTATTGTTATAATTATGATATTTTATCATTTTTATTAGGTGTTGATTTAAACGTAAAAATGTTCTTCATATTCATGTTCAATATATATGTTAAAGGCAATTTATGCCGTTTATCTAAAAATAAATATAACGACAGAGGGGGAGAACACTGATTAACATAGCGGCCTCCGTGGTAGAGTGATTAAGACGCTTGACTAACGCACGGAAGGCTCTGAGTTCGTTTCCCGGTAAGAATAACCAACAAGCGCCGTGGCGCAGTTGGTTAGACGGCCAACTGTGAAACTGGCGTCGCGGGTTCGATTCCCGCCATTTACAAGAAAAAAATTCCAAGAAAGATTTATTTTTCAATTGGTCTGGGTATTGTGGTTTATTTTTCATTACCTCCTTCCATATCCTCTCTATTCCACCTGCTGACAAACCTCAAAATAGAGGCTCAGCGGGTTATTCCTTTAAAAATCACATAAATCAACCAATGACAGGCCATAAGTCTTATAAACGCGGACTTCTGTATTTCCTTAACAGTGTTCTTGAATATTGTTGTATTAATATTATTTAGTATGATTTATATATGGTCAAAATCACCTTGAGGGCGCTGTATAATTAATTCGCGCCAAGCAGCTAAAGAGCGCAAAGGCGGTTAGGGTTCGAGTGCTTGTTCGATGCTTAAAATTTAAATAACAAAGCCATATTATAACACGTCTTGCAGCTACAAGGCGCATGAGCGGTTCAAGTTTTGGATCGTATTTACATTAAAAATTATGATTTTACCACTGCGCGTTTTCATTTGAAAAATAATTCAGATAGGATCTAGATTACCTCAAGTCATGCAGCTATGTACAAAGCGCATGGGTAGAATAAATTTTAGTTTATTTTACTGGTAATTTTTGAGTCTTTTACCCTTGCCACTCAACCCCTTCACCTTGCTTATCGGCGATCGATTTAATTGGTTTTAAATAGGGAATCGGACTCCCGAATAATACAATAATTAGGGCCGCCAGACGGGACAGTGAAGGGTTGAGACAGCATTTGGCAAGCGGGTGACCAATCGGTAAGTGGCAAAGGGTTAGCGCTAGGATAAAGGAAGAAGAAACAGGGTGCCCGGAATAGAACCGGCAAAAAAATAACTACTCTACAAAGAAATTTTGGTGGACACGAGCAGTTGGTAGCGGTTGCGGTTTGATAGACAAAAAATAGACCGAGTAACATACATACGTATGTGTCATTTCGAAGATATGGAAGGATAATTATTTATTAACATGTCACAACAGAGACGGATAACATTTTAGAGAAGCAAAATGGAAGTCTAAACGTTGGCTGGTTTAAGCGGCCACTTAACACACTGTGCAAAATTCACCATCTTATCTACGTTTAAACATCCACATTTCTTTGATCTGGTGATTTTTTTGAAGGGCGTCGGAGTTAAGAAATGTTAAAATAATGATAAGTATAATCCAATCTGATGTTATTAAATTAACATAGTGACAATTAACTAAATTGCAAGAATGAAGAACATCGGACCGATCTTACGACTTTATATAAAATAATAAAACCAATGTTTGATACCCCCCCGATCTACTGAAGTTGATTTCATTCTATGTACGTACCACATAGGTTTAGCAGAACATCTACAATATTTTACTGTCAAAATTCTCGAACGGTAACTCAATATATCTCACCCATTTTTAGATTACAGAATACCGGGAATGAATGTGCATCATATTTTGATATATTTAGTTTATCTCTGCCTAACTTAAAAAATAAAGTGACAAACATAATTTTATCAAAAAGAGCAAATCAATTTCAGGAGATTGGGTTGGAATAGTTATAATTTGATTGATCAATGAATTTTGTTATTTTATAATTTCTTTAAAATATGTATGTATTTAAAGTAATTTATATTGTGTATAGTACGAGTATATTAATATATCATACTCGATTTTTTTATATTTTGATTTTTAAGCACTCTTTATACCACATATATGTAAATGGCAGAAATAGCGTATATAAATAAATAAATAAATAATGGATATAGGCAATTGTGATACAAAGAAAAGTAGAAAGACACAATGGTATATAGTAGACTTTGTGGGAGTGGAAGTGGGAGAGAGGTGTTTATAATAGAATTTGATTTTTTTTGAAGAAGACAACTTGTTATCAAGACTGGTATATTTGTTGGCAGACCTAAGAATTCTGGGCATAGGGGAAGGAAAACCATAGTTAGTTCTATGGTTATCGGTATGAAAGAGTAAGTTTTGTCTGAGGTTTCTAGTTGGGATATTTAATTTTATTGGTCTCAGTAGTTCAGGCGCATCAAATAGTAAGTTGAGAATTTTAAATAGGACTAGAAGGTCGGATTTATTTTGACGGTCTTGGAGAGAATATTTAATTACACTAGTTTATAATTCATTTTACGTATATTATGAGGAAGAATGACAATATCCGACAAAGGCCCTTCATATAATTTGCCAGAGGTGAAAGGGGCAGTGAAAGTAGTAGTTAAATTCAATTAAAATGGCGATATATGAAATTGAACATTTTAAAAGAGTAACTCGATTATTGACAAAAATAATGTTGGTTTTTTATACGAGTGAAACCGATAGGAAGACCTACGGTCTTTAAAACGGTTTCGGGTATGTGGAGGAATGAACTTTCACTGTACATTTTAAGTTAAGAAAACACTGCACCACTAGGCGCTAATATGGAAACGACTAAATAAATAATAAAAGGCAGGCATATTGTTTTTTTTTTCATTTTCCTATTACTATTTCATGAAAGTTTGCTAAAACGATTATCAGAATTTCTTATTTAACTCTAAATTCCTGGTAATAAATCAAATTGAATTCGTGGTAACATGATTTTGGCGAGTGGAGAATTAAATGAAAACAAAATTTGTCATGCAACTAGATAGAACAAATTATGAAATATTTTCTATTCAATATACAAATTTAAGAGGCGGTTATTAAAACATTTTGATGAAAGAAAAGCACGATCATTATACTTATTCGCAAACTTTATAAGAACATAATAAAATTATCAATAAATTTAATGTCAACAGTCGGTCGTGTCAAAATACCATTAAGTTGTTATTATTATTCATATACACAGTTCATGAAAACAATTTCAACACGTCATGCGCTATATTTTTATGGACTTCAGATTTTTTCATTTTCTCAAAGGAAGTCGGATAAATAAAAATTTCACATGCACATTTTTTAATCACGTATTATTAATTAATTAAACAATAACATCCAACTTTGCAATCTATTTTTTTAAATCTTTATATTCATAACTTAAATTATAGAAATAACATGATAATTCTCAAAAATTCCACGCACGCGCAAATTGAGATCTTACTAGCTATGTGGAAGCAATTCTAACAAATCAATCAAGATTTATTTCACATATATTGTGAGTGTAATATGAAAAATTTAGCACTGAAATCGGTTGATACGTGGGTATTATAATATTAAAGTATGATATACAACTATTTTATGCTATTACTGTGTTAGTAACAGGTACATATTTTATTATCAAGTGACTGCTTCCGTAATCGAAAACCTCACCTAAATTTGAGTATATTTATTTTAATTACTAATATAGTGTTTTCCTCGTAAGTAAATTTATGTTATATTGTAAATTTGTAAGCTAAATAAATAAATTATAAGTATTGTACCTCTTTTAAATAATTGATATATTTAAATCGATATTCTAGGCGCCTAAAGGAGCATTTGTCATCGTAAGAAAAAAACAATTTTACATAAAAAAGTCATTTCGTCTGTAAAATCCTTCCATTGCTCCCTTGCAATCCCATCCGACAGCTCCTTGAGGCGTATATTTATAAAGCTTAATATGCCATTAGGACATTTTTACATTTGGCTGGGGGAAACGTATTACTCAACAGTTTCTGGTGACAAAAGATAAAAAGCAGCGAAATAGGAATAAAGAGTCGATAATGGCTTCCGCGCTAAAGACGAATAAAGGAAGGAAGAGATATGTGTTAAAAACGCGGATAGAAATAGTCCTGTCAGAGTAAGGCACGTCAAAGTGATTGAATGATTCAATTATTACAGGATACAAAAATTTAATATATATTCTGTGGTTTTTGGTTGCAAATTCACGCCTTCAAATTAATTTTAGTATTTTTATTACAATAAAATTGAATGAGAAATTCATTTTAGGTATGAGGGATATTCCTAGTTCGTAATTGAAAGGTGATTTTTCAAAGAGTTTCAAGCCAAAATTTATGAATTTCAAAGAAATAACGGCATTGTAATCTCAATTAAAAGCTGCATAACTAGCAAGAAAATTTGTTCACTATCTGTCACTAATTTCGATACCGCGAGGCTTTAAAATTTTTAATTTTTCCTCAAAATGCCCTTAAAAAACTTTATTTCAATAAAAATATTGATGATGGAAAATTACCAAAGTGTATTTACCAGATCTGATTGCATGAATCGAGTTTAAAATCACTTTGACATGTCACTTAAAAAAAATCGCTTGATCTGATAAAAACAGACAAAACGCAAATAACTGTTTTTCTCTAAACGATATTTTTTGGCTTAGGCCACTTTGAAAAAACCCTCTTTAATTGCAAACTATGAAATGAGAAAACTCATTCCTACTTTGACAACCGATTAAAACAATGTAAATCGGAAGCGGGTAAAAGCACATACATAGATGCTAAACTTCCGTCCAAATATTCCAAAAAACAACTTATACATAGATTTAAATAAATGAAACAATGTATTTTCATAATTACTATTATGTATTAATAATATATGTATCTTAAAGGATAAACCGCGGGAGTCATATTGAACAAAATGTTTAGGAAACGGGATTTCATGATTGTGTATTTTCCAAAACATGATAAATTTTTAACCAAAAGAGATAATTTAAATCTGTAAGGAACTTTAAATGTAAAATAGTGATTATTTTGATAATAAAAGTACATATTAAAATAGCGTAGGTATCTGGGACTACTGTTTTTTTTTTTGCAATAAAACAAAGTGGACTTTAGATTTATATTTAAACTTAAAAAAAACATTTTTATTAACATATAACAACAACAGAGATGAAGACCACTTTAGAGAAAGTAATATAGATGTCTGGGCATTATGACCTGTCATTGGCTGGTTTAAATGACAACTTTACACACTTTAAAATTCACCATTCTGCCCATATTTGAACATCTACATTCCTTGATTTATTTTATCAGTTGATGTTTGTGGAGTTCCAGCTCCCCAGTGAGTTGAATCCAGTCCTTGTCTACAAAAATTTGAACAAACTCAAAATACTGTTGAAGCATTTTTATGACAAATGTGAACTTCGGTGTTTTATTCGTGTATTCAAGTGTTCAATATTCTGGATGAACATATTAAGTTCACCAAAACGAAAGCCATTTTCGGGAGAAGTGTAAAACTTTGGATTTTGTCTAAAGAGTTTAATTGGTGTCCTGACGAAGAGACGGGTACGTCTCGAAACCAGTAGACATAGAAGAGTCGGTAAGTGGTTATATACAAATATTTGATAACATTTGTTTTTTTTTACACAGCGATTTAATAAAGTTCTAACCTTACGCTGAAACCCTAAAAATGTTATCACGGTAAAATAAATTAAGTATGCCTTGAAATAAGCAATAAGTTCCAAGAACGAGGAGAAAATGTCGTATTTGAAGACACGATTATTATTATGGCCAATTTCTTACCAGAGTCTCAGACGGCGGAGTTGGAAAAAAGATGGAGTTGGAAAGAAGAGAAAAAGTAATAGTCAAAAGAGATAAAAAGTAAAATACGCAGACGATAGAGGAAACTGTTGTGCGAAGCGATAAGTGTCGTCTGATAAGTGGTCGATAACCAGTGGACACGACTACAAACATTTCTTTAAAAGTATAGCATTAGACAGAAGCGAAAAAAAAGCGATCTATAAAGTATGTGGAGCTGTGTCGGTCATGTGGTGCAAAGCAATGAGAGTCGTCAAAAATTTAACGTGCGAATAAGTATCGCTAGACCGAAATCCCAATGGCCCGACGGCATAAAGAGCAAAGGCGGCGAATGGCAGACAATAGAGGTAAGTGAAGTAGAAGGTGAGAATCATATGTCCGATATTGGAATGAAAATAGTCGATGGTGATATTCTTAAAATCCTTTACTGTACATTAGTGCGAAGCAACTTAGAATATGCATCACAAATATGGAATCCTATGTACAATGTGCAGATATCACGCATTGAAAATATTCAAAAAAAATTCGTAAAGTTCATGTGTTTCCGGTTGAAACTTGAGTTTAAATCTGACCAGTATATTCATATATGTAAAAAACATCACCTACTGCCTCTGCAAAAACGTCGTAAAATAGCGGATATAATTTATTTACTTAAAATTGCCTCTGGTTCAATTGACTGTCCTGAACTACTTTGCAAACTTTCTATCAATGTTCCTTCCAAAGTTTTAAGAAATAACCCTCTTCTTCACATACCTCTTGTTTCATCTAATTATAGGCAAAATTCATATTTATGGCGAACTTTTAATAATTTTAATGTACTAAATAAATCATTTAACATAGATTTATTTGAAAATAATCTTAATAACGTGCGGCGTTTGCTTTCAAAATAACTCGTAGTATTTTTTTCTTTTATTTTAAATTTACATTTAATTACTATTCATTTTATGTTCGAGAATCTTTTTTAACTTACTGTGATGCTACTTGTGAAAACCTGTAATTGGCTTATTTGTTATTTGTTTTGTTATATAAATATGATATCATTATAGCTGTTGGTTATCCAAATAAATAAAAATAAAAATAAAATAAAAAATTAGATATGATAAACGAACATTCTCTCATGTATCCACTAGTCAAAAGGTAGTGATCAAACGGTGAGTCCATGCGCGACTCGTCTGTGGACAGTCTCCCTCCACTTTGAACTATACTGCGCAGTTCTTTAAATACTGGGTGCCGATAGGTGGGACAATTTTGTGATCAAGCCTTGATCTTGTCTATTGACGTCCAAGCAATCTTGTTCCCAAGTTAAAAGTTTTTCCAGGGTACCAGAATTTATTTTGCGAAAGTGGCAATAAAAATGGAATACCAACCTATCATACATCAACAGAAATATTTATTTTTGAGGATGAGTTTATGCGCTTCCGCCAAAATTAATTACAATTATCTACACGTATTTTAAAAATGTATGTTTAAAACTGGCTAAATTTCACCATCATAATTTCCCTATCCTCATCAAGTGGTGCATATGGCACTGCTTTGGCACTCCAATTGCAACGCATATGGATAATTTTTGTAAAATGGAAAGTTAAATAAAATTTTGGTACTAGTTTCAGAACAATATATAGCACAATAAATACAGCAGTGTAGAACTATCTTTAAAACCAACATTTCACTTCTGACCTGCCATAAATCGAACCAAGGACCTTAAGCATGGTAGGCGAACGTATCGGCAATCTCTGCTCCAGAATATCTAAGGGAACTCTGCATTCCAGATGAACTAGCTGACAGACGTCTTACGCTTAGATCAGCTACATCTACGTCGAAAGGAAAAGTTATTATACCTCTACGCAAACAGCGCACTAAATTCGGCGAACGTGCATTTGCGGTCGCAGGCCCTATGGCATGGAATGCTCTCCCAGCAGAAATCCGAAACTGTGAGAGTTAAGTGATGTTTCGGACGAAACTTAAAACCCACTTGTTCTCTAAATCATTTGAATAAATTCTTAGTATGTGGTTAAATTAAATTTATATCTTTCTATAATCACTTTTTAAAGCGACCTTGAGGTATTATATTACGAAAATAGCGCTATATAAGTTATCCATAATTATTATTATCTCTACTTGATACCTATTTTCATGGTTTTTTTTCCTGAGTTCTATTTCACAAACAAGACTGAATTGTTCATCCGTTTGGAAACAGAATAACTAATATTAAAGCCAAAATACTTTTAAAAATATATATTTAAAATGTTTTTTCTTTAATGCATACACAATCCTAGGGTTGACAACCCGTTTCTGACTTGTTAAGTGTCGAGAATGTAAGAAGGCATTCTTATGAAAGATCGCTCCCTCTCTCCGTAGGGGTCGCTATAGATGCAAGGCCCCGCCGGGAGGTGAAATAGCTGGCAGCCCCACTTGGGGGATGGCATTATCTCTTCCGAGAGGAATAACACTACACTACGTCACCCGGGGTTCACTTGTAATGGTGCTCCTGTCTGCTCTTATTAATGAAGTATAATGCGACAGAAAGCCGTGCACTCATAGACAGGGATTTATTTATGTACTCTAGTAGTGATGCGAATAACCGATTAAGATACATCATCATCATTGCCTTTCTGCACCTAATGGTGCATAGGGCACTGGATTGGTACACCAATCGCAGCATATCTCGATCATTTTTGTTACATGAAGGTAAGATGATCAGTCTTACGCTTCAGGTACCAGTCCAGGGACTATGAAATATTTTAGTGTAAAAACACCCTTTTAAATACATATTTTATATCAAACATGTTGGGAATCGAACCCGAGACCTCTTGCATGGTACGCAAACACGCTGACGATTACGCCACGCGGCCGACGAAAAATATTTTACTTATAATTTTCATAATCATTCCTATCAGCACCTAATAGAGCATAAATATTATTATACTATCATTATTATTCTGGATAACTTCTTGGCGCCCATTTTTATCAAAATCACCTCAAGGGCGCTATACAATAAACAACCTAACACGTCTTGCAGCTACAGAGCGCATAGGCGGTTGGGATTCAGTAGCCCGTTTCCAATTATAGGCTATTTTAGTTACATACATAAGCTATATTTATTTATTTATTTATTCACACTCTTTATCAAAATACAATTCCATATTCACTTTGCCCAGCTAACAAGGGTACATACCCCGTTCCAAGCTAGGCAATTACATTTTAATATATTATAATACTTAACAAATTAATATAGAGCACAGACAAACAAAATATAAACTTATTCGGATACACATTTTGATTCATATACATACAGACATACACATATATACACACATGTATATATAAATATACACATGTACATACACACACACGTACATACACCCATGCGCATACACATACATACATTCATAAAAACATAGACAATTTATTTATGCGAAACTTCATGGTTGTCATCTATAAATATATATTTTTTTAATTATTCCTTATTTTATATATTTTATTTTTGACATCCAGTAAGGTTCTCCAATCCGTGGCATGCATCAACTTTTCTGACTCCCTACGACCAATGTCATGAAAGAGCAACACGTCTTGCAGCTACAGAGTGCACAGGCGGTTAGAAATAAAGCCCCCATTTACATTTTACAAATAACGTGACTGGCGTGTTTTTAAGAAAATTACATGCAAATTCTAGATGTGTACTGCCAGTGACTACGTATGCATTAGAGACCATTGACCTCACAAAAAGAAATGTAGAAAAGTTCAAATGCACACAGCGATCCAAGGAATGATCCATGATTGGCATAAGCCTAAGGGACAAAATAAGAAATGAACAAATTGGGAACAGAACCAGAATAACGGATATCACGAATCGCGAAGCAGGACTGATGTGGCAGTGGGCAGAACATGTTGCGAACCAAGACCCCACAAGTGAAAATTGGCTGCATGTAGCAACCGACCGAGAAAAATGTAATGATATGGAAGAGGCCTATATCCAACAGATGACTGAAGGCTGAAGAAGAAGGAGAAGAAGACATATCCTGCAGCTACAGGGCGCATGGACAGCACGTGGCACTGCAATGGTATGCCAACCGCAGGTTAGATGATCAGTCTTACGCTTAAGGTCCTGGTCTTGGGAGTATGAAATATTTTGGTGTAAAAACACCATATTACATAAATCAAGACGCTTGACTCACACACGGAAGGTTCCGGGTTCGATTCCCGGTGAGAACACAAAAATTAAATGTGATTTTTCTCAAGCCTGGGTGTTCTGTGATGTAATTCACCACTGTAATTGGGCTTCCTGGCCTGTTGTGGTGCAAAAAAAAATTATATATTTTGTCAACCATGACAGAAATTAACCCTTATGCCCGTATGCAGAGACAAAACTTAAGGTGAGGAAAGTACATTCTATTGTCTTCGCCTTCAGGTTATTCTCTGCATATAAAATTAGAATGTACTTTCCTCACCTTAAGTTTTGTCTCTGCATACGGGTATTAGACTCGATTTCTCGCATGGCAGACAAAAGCGCAAAAACCGTTATTTACTTTACTTTTAAAATCCCAACTCAATACGAATTTTATTTAGATTCGCGTATTGATTGCAAATAACTGAAATCAAAATTAAAAACAATAAAAAATAATTACAAATTTTACTATTCAATTTATTTGTTTGACATAAAATATCACAAATTTAGTGCTCTCGGCAAGAATGGAACACGAAATTCCCGTGCGTGAGGCAAGTCATTAAACCAAGGGAGCCGCCGTTCTTCGATTTACGATTACGGATAAAATTGACCGAATCATAATATTTAAGATAAGAGGTTATCAAATAATAATAATAATAAAACAAGTAAAAAAAAAAAATTTTAAAAAAAACAGTTCACATGGATAATATAACACTTTTATGAAAAAAGACTAGAAAAATACCATTTCGAAATCGAAACAGAGGAAAACCCTTCATAAATATGTTGAACGCAATCTTTGAATGATTTAACAGATCCTGGAAGATGTTTCCATGACCGGTAATGAATTATTCGATTGTTTCCTAAATTCGGTTATGCGCATCACTAACTTAAATTGACGTTTTAATGCATATTTACGCTTTAGGCGCAGAAAAGAGATTTAATTAATATAGCTGCGTTTTTTAGAAGCTTTTTCGAGAGCGATAATTGTTTTAAAAGCCAAAAACACTCGATAGAAACAGACGTTGCAGTGTCATTCAACATTTCAACTATCTATTTTCCATGACAATATAATAATGAGGAACTTCAGCCCTACGGGAAATTGGAAACAATAAATGTTTTCTTGCGCGCGGTATAGAATTGGAGCATTAAATTGTACAGCGAAGTTTCCTGAAAATGTACAATAAAAATTATAAAAAATATTACGATAAAAATAAACTACTTTGAATGACGTCACTGTTTCATATGAATCAACCAATACTGAAAGAGTTATGGAAGATTTCAGGTGTGCTTGCCGTAAATGGGCCGATCGGCATAACTGATCGAGAATAAACGGGAGAGAACCTCTGACGTCACACGCGGAGTTATTTCAGAAATACAAAACAAAAATCGTAGCGCTGATAATACGGTATATATTTATTTTTTTAAGAATGGCTTAGTTATAATAGTCTATTTACAAATAATAATAAAAAAAACTACAGAACTTCCTTATTATATCGATAGTCCAACCAAAAAAAGTAATTATCATAGACGTACACGAAAAATGCAATTTGACAAAAACGACTTAGACTCTCACGTATGATTGATTTTTTTTTTTTATAAATCAAACGCGACACATAGTTTATAATGGCATTATTCAATAACATAACAACTCCCGTGTTATTTCCTTAATAGGGCATAAGACATCTACAAATTGCCTCCAGGCATCTCTATCGACATCTTCCGCGCCAGGATCACGTCAGTAACCGTCAGCAATAGACGCAATAAAAAAAAAACATGTATCTTGTTCAATGAGCGAGAGTGGTCAAAGCTTTAAAAATACAGGCAAAATATATACAATTTCGACAAGACAGCTATGCCAGAACTTTAAACTTTAACATACAAATAATATGTAAACATATATAAAGTAACACGATTTTACTACTTAAGTAGTTATTTTCAATTTTTATAAGATGTAACCATTTCTTATTACCGATTTTTAAAAAGTAGATACAAAAGAATCCCACTAGCTGATTAAGATAAACCAAATAACGCTTAATAATTAATCGCCATTAATTATTTATTAATAATTTAGCAAACGTATAAGAGAAACATTTTTATGAACATAACAACAGGAAATTACGGAAAAGAATAATAAATAATTTATTAATGCTTCCTGTACCCTATTAATGACGAAATTTTATTAGCTCATAAACAGTAAAAATATGAACATTAAGATGATAATCCACATCTTTAGACCACCCAGAGATAACAATATTTAAAAAAATATTTTAATACAGTTTCCCACGGAAAATAAATATACAAACAAATTTAAATACAAATTAATAGTCATTTACACAAACGGGAGTATTGATTATACTCGTAAATGTATTTTTTTTCTTTTTTACCGGTAGAACTGATAAATAAAATACAAAAATTAATGAGAATATACACAGCTCTATTTGACTCTTAAAATACGATAGAAGAAATCTTAATTTACATTTCTATGAATTTTGATAGACAGATAGATTCTATAAAATTGGCTTATACATACATATATGTATGTATATTATGTCGAAATAAAACATTCTTTTTCATACAATTTTTTTTCTGTTTTTGATGTGTATTATTATTTATTATTATATTTTTCTGAAATTAATGTATCAATTATTTTTGTATTTAATATTTAATATAAAACCAGATATTATTTATTTATTTATTATATATACGGCCTAAGCCAATTACAACAGTTACATGAAGAAACATAAATGCAAGAAACTGAACAAAAAGAACATAAAACTATTTAGCAAAGACAATAAGATTATCGTATATATACTTACTGTAAACTAATTTTTATTATTTGTTTTTAACAATAATTTGTTGATACCATTTTTTTTATACGTACAAGTATATGTTAATGTATATAATTTTTGTTTCAATTCTTTACAATATAATTCAATTACTTTTCTTATATCCATTTATATTTTTTTTCTTTTTTACTATGTGAAGTTTCACTTTTTATTTTGCATAGCAGTATGCTTTTTATTGTTTCTACATGTATACAAAAAAGCGTTGTATATCTTTTAAATTATTACTTACTGTGTTTGTACTTACCTGTATATTTTTTGTAAATGCCCCTAGGGCGTATTGTAAAATTGAATAAATAAATATATGGTGCATATAAATCAAAATGAAACTGACAAAAATATTAAATAGGCTTTGTATGCCGTAATATTTTTTTAAAGCTATCTACATACCATCGATGGTTAATGCCATGAAATTATATTACAAATTAATGCATCTTAAAATGCATGTCAAAAGTTGTAACGACGGAATAGATTTATGTATACATACATAGATGGAGACTCGATTAGGGGCACTATTTTAAAATAAAGGGATGCCTGTTTAGGGTTCCTAAAAGCCTGATTTTCACGAAAAATGCCCGTCTATCTTCTTTATTGAAATTATATTTAAGAAATGAATATATTACATATGAACAAAATAATGCGATTACTTCATAAACTTACCTAGACATATTTTTTGACTGACAGGATTTTTTTCAATTGATTTTTTTTGTAATAAAAATCTTCGGAGGTAAAAAATGTTGAAATTTTCCGAAATAGAATTTCGGCTTCTATTTTAGTTTCGGCCGAATCCAAAACTTTTAATTAAATTAGGCGTTTTTATCGTTAAACCTTACGAGTTTATTGAAATAAGTGTTATATAAAATACACGATAAAATAAAAGGCATATATATAATGAGTAAATATGTTTATTTTTGGCGCTTTTTGGTTTAATGTTATGTTATACATACACATAACTTATATGAAAAATAGAACTCACGAGTACATCCGATCGTAATCCGACACATCCCGACCCCGGGTTATGGCAAAATTTTGGCCGAAACTAGTTTTATTGACCGAAACTAGCCGAAACCGAAACTTCGGTGGGTCACTAGAAGCCATAACATAAAAAATGCCTGTCTCAGAGCGATGCCAGCAGCAAGCCCCTCTAAACCTAAAAATGACTGTCAAATGCCCGTCATATGGTAACCCAAGTTCCCAAGTCTCGATGCAGTATTCGTTGGAGAGCAAATGCCAAATCAGAACACGCGAAAAGAAGTTAATTAGCGAACCGAGATGTGCGAAGATGCGCAGAAAGCAGAGTAAATCACAGTTCGTGAGGTCGCCTCCGCCGGCGCGTGACGGACGGAACCGGCAACAATGGGACCGATTCAATTTACGGGCCATTTGTCACAACGTAGGCTGAGCGCAACATCGCGAATCGCCCGTGGATGCGTGGATGGGCGCATTCCGCCGAGGGGGGATGGAAGGATCTAGAGTTCCAAACTAGCGCTCGAAGGCGGCGGCGGGCTGTTCTGAAAGGGAAATCGGCACTAACACCGTATAAGACAATCCCGGCCCACATTATTAATATGTGGTAAAAGATTTATCGAACTAGATCAATATGGCCAAGAGACTAAAATGTCAACCGTTCGAAATAGGAATATACCTATGAATGTATTATATTTGTATGAAATCTTACTTATTCAATATTCTAATTATAAAGCCATAGAATTATAAATATTTCAGAAACCGCATACGCACATCAAACAGAAGGCGACTAAACTTCTCATAAATGAGTAGGTTTACGTTTTGACCCATAAGTTTCTTTGTAGACGTCGCTCAGTACGTAACTCCCGATTTGAATTCAACTATGCCGCGTTGTGTCCTTTTAAAGTGTAGAAATACTGCTAGGATCCTTAAGAAACAGGATGCAATCACATTTCATGTGTAATTAGCAAATGCATTACTCAAAAATTTAATTAATTTTCCATCTGTCAGATTGCCGAAGAAACAAAATGAACATTTCGTTAGTGTTGCCAGGTTAGTATTTTTTTTACCCTCTTTTGCTCATCTAATGAGAGAACTAATGAAAATTAGATCTCGGATTAAACAACTCTATCGTGGACATTTGACCGACATTATCTTTATAACGTCAAATATTATTTAACATGATATAAAAATATCCGTTTTATGTAAAATAAAATTTGTTTTATATTTTAAGTTTAAAGTTCATTAATTCAATTACCCTTATTAAATGACCCTTTACTTATCTACTCTGTTGTGTCTATCAATATTTCCGCGTGCACAATAAAATTTTAGAGAAATTAACAAATTAAACAGTTTTTTTTTTTTTTACCTTACATTTGTGTTCTAATTATACTTTTTCCCATCTATTTGATTCTACGCTCCATCTGGACTATTCTTGGTTCTATGTATAAAACATAGAATTGGAAAAGTCCAGAAACCGCATACGCGCATCAAACTGAATCCGACTAAACTATTCTCACAAATGAGTAGATTTACGTTTTGGCCATTAGGTACTCTGTAGACGTCGCTTAGTACGCAACTGCCGATTTAAATTTAATTATACCGTGTTGTGTCGATTGCAAGTCTCAACATACTGCTGTGATTAAAAGGTAGGATCACATTTCATGTGTAAGAAGCGAATTCGTAAGTAATATTATTTAAGAATTCTATTATTTTACCATTTATCAGATTTTTAAATAAAATTGCGTGGACATTTTGTTAGTATTGCCAGGATATTTAAATTTTTTACCCGGCTTTCTATTAATAAGCCAAAGTATAATATTAAACGGTATTAATTTACTTATTTACTAAATTTATTTTTTTATGTTTGCCTAATAATAGTACCTGTTTTTTTTTTCTAGTCCAGTCAGTAAAATATTTTTTGTCTAAAAATATAACATGACATAACACAAAGTTATCTTATATTTGTGTATATTGTTCACGGTCTGGCAACATTACAGGGCCCCTTCACGCATGCGCGCAGGCGGGATGTCGGGTAGAAGGGAGATTTTTAGATACAGTACGATGTATACAAACTTAGTTCTCCGCGCCTTCTTGTATAATATAATTCTATGCTATAAAGTTTCCATTTCCTAAAAGCAATTCTGCCATTTACATTAAACGTGCGAGTGTTTTCGATTTCGTATGTCGACGTTCCGACTGTCGATTTCGACCGTCCACCTCGTAGTGTAATGGTCAGCGCGTTTGCCTACAATGCAAGAGGTCTGGAGTTCGATTCCCGACATGGTTAATATGAAATATTTATTTTAAAGGGTGTTTTTACACTTGAATATTTTATAGTCCCTGGAGCGTAAGACTGATCGTTTTAACTTCATGTTACAAAAATAATCAAGATACGCTGCAATTGGTGTACTGATGCAGTGCCCCATGCACCATTAGGTGCGAAAAGGGAATGATGATGATGATTATGTTATTGATGTAATATGTACAAGAGAAGTTAGAAACATAAATGTGTTTAATTAAAGTGGACTATATCAACAAACATTAAGGAAAATTCGATTTTAGTTTTGATATTCCCATGGTGCATTAAGACTTTAATATACCTACATTTAAACCAATTATTGCTTGAAATTAGGAATATAATGTCGGGTCCTTCGAAAATAATACATATTTTTGTATTGCTTTTTAAAAAGTAAAGAAGTATTTTCAAACAATAATGATTACTAAAATGAGTCTTCAACTCACCATTGCAATCTGGTATAAATTTGAGGTTAAATTTAAAATGGAAATACAACCTTTTTTAAAATCGCAACTAAAAAAAGTAACTCAATAAGACCCTCGTAAGGCCATAGGGAGTCCTCCATCCTACCCGCGGAACAGAACATTTGTTACTTTTCTGAGATATTACTCTTTATACATGATAACCCAATGTACCAAACCCAACACAACCATACTACGATCGTGCTAGATAGAAAACCTTTTTAATTTAAATTAAAACATCCCCAACATAAACATTAAGAATCTTACCCCCTTATGCAATATCTGACGACCAACGAATTAAAAAATTAGTTTGATCGATTTAAATTTATAGTATTTCCATTGCTCTAACCTTAACCATAAGTACAGCAGAAAAAACACTACAGAATAAGACTTTAATACTAAAACTAAAACCGTGTTTAAATTTTGATACCATTTTAACAACGCTAATTAATTTCAATTATTATCAAAATGAAACAGGCACACGAAACACTGTAAAACAATATATAATCATCGTAAATTGGCACGCTAATAAGTTGGATGATTAATTACTTTCAAATTGTATAAACAAATAAATAATATTGCCCGTTTTGAATTTTGATTTATTGATTTATAAAATATTTATTAGATGTACAAATGATGAAAATCAGAAATCCCGTGCTGAAGAATACATTTTACAAGTTTTCCTTTAGTTAGTTTAGAAAAAATAAAATTGTTAAGAAAATGCAAAGATTGTTTGAAATATTGATTTTTATACTCACCACAAGAATTAATGTACACAATTATATAATGACATACCTAAGCATAAAAATTATATTTAGTCTTATTCGTATATTACTTCAATTTCATTTTCTTTGTGTTAACGGCCCAAGTCAATTGTAACAAGTGCACATAGAAAAAAATTTACTAACATAAATTTCACAAACAGATCAAAATAACATTCAGCAATGAAAAAGACAAAAATAATAATGGATGCATGTACTCGTATATATTCAAAGAACATGTTCTACATAAGACGTCGAGCTAAGGCATGCCAATCCTCCAACAACCCACATTTTCATAATGACGAAAAGATCTACGAAAAGCAGGAAGATCTATCCTAAATAACTCGTAAGGAGAATTGACTAATCTACACATTCTTGACTTTGGGGCATAAAACTAAAGTTGCTCTTATAGGATTTCACAAACTACCAATATTGATTTCTGGTGACAGATTTGGAAACATGTAAACATACTGATTGCAACATATATTATTATGATCAAATTTTTTTTTTATAATTTACGTATTCAAACAGTTTTTTTCCGTTTCATGCTACATACGAGTATATTTATAAAGATAGCACAGCATGTTTCAGGGTAAATGGATCATACACATGGTGGTTTGACATTCATAAAGGAGTCAAACAGGGATGTGTGATGTCACCATGGCTGTTCAACGTTAATATCGATAACTGTATGAAAGAACTAAGAATAGGAGCAAAAATGGGTGATTTATGGGTATAAAGAATAGCTGATGATGCCGTGCTTCTTGCTAACGACAAAGAGGAACTACAATTCTTGGTAACAAACGTCCACGATGTATGCAAGAAAAACGATTTGCAGATAAATGTCGATAAATCGAATGTGATGGTTTTTGAAAGAATGGGGTTATACAGAAACAGGTAAAGAAATTTGTGCATCTGGGAAGTATGTTTACTAGGGATGAAAAGACTGAGAAATATATTGAAAGGAGGGAGAGTGCCGGGAACATAGTGAACGGTGCACTTAAATTACCTTTGGCAAATAAATGTGTGTCGCAAGAGGCAAAATTAGCAGTTCACAATGGAGTCCTGGTCCCGACTCTGATGTATGGGAGCGAAGTATGGACTGAGAAAAACAGAGATAAAAGTAGGCTAAATGCTGTCGAAATGCGATCTCTCAAGCGAATGTGTTGTACAACTATGCACGATAGGTGAACAAATGTTGAGATTCGTACATTATGTATGGTTGAAATAAGCATTATAGACAAAATCAAGAAAGGAGCTCTGCGTTGGTTTGGACATGTAGAGCGAATGGACAGCGAAAGAACGACTAAAAATATTGACAATACGATTGTTGATGGATAAAGAAATAGAAGAAGATCGAGAAAAACATGGCATGACCAAATCTAACAAATACTTGAAGATGGACATGTCAGAAGTCGGAATAATCGACAAGCGTGCATGAGAAGATGTATGAATGCAGAGGAAGTGAGATATGTATGCAAAGATGTTGCTTAGTACGCAACTGCCGATTCAAATTCAATTATGCCGCGTTGTGTCGATTGCAAGTCTCAACATACTGCTGGGATTAAAAGGTAATACGGTAGGATCACATTTCTTGTGTAAGAAGCGAATTCGCAAGTAATATTATTTAAGAATTCGTATATTTTACCATCTGTTAGATTGTTATATAAAATTACGTTGATATTTTGTTAGTATTGCCAGGGTAGTATATTTTTTTACCCGGCTTTCTATTAATAAGCCTCTTTGTAATATTAAACGGTATTAATTTACTTAGTTACAAAATGATTTTCTTTTACATTGCCTAATAAACGTACCTGTTTTTTTTTATAGTCCAGTCGGTAAAATATTTTTTGCTTGAAAATATAAAATAACATAACACAAAATTATCTTATATTTTGTTTTATGTTATGTTATATTTTGTGATGTGGCGTTTTATTCTCTCTGCCTACCCTTGCGGGAAACGGCGTGATGGTTTGTTTGAAAAATCATTATTTTGAGAAAACACAAATAATTTCGTGTGCATAGAAGAAGGTGATTCATGGCCGTTTTATTTTGGAATATTTTAACCCATTGAGTTAACTGACATTTTTAATGTGATTATATTTGTAATTAGTATAATCGAAAAACAATATTTTTTCCTGGTTCTTTATATACAAAACAACCGTATTACCGTATTTTTCGGGCCATAAGACGCACATTTTTCCTCTGAAAATTCTACAAAAATTTGGGGTGCGGCTCATGGACCACTGCGTCTTATAGTCCAAAACATTTTTTTCCTTCTAAAAAATGATGATAAATTTTGGCGACCGTCTTATGATCTGATGCGTCTAATCGCCCGCAAAATACGGTAATGAAAAATATCATAACCGTTTACTACAAAAAAATTGTCACATTCCGCATAGAGTTGAAACTTTGAATGCTTAAGTATTACCACTCTGTCAGTAGGTTCACTTCACCTGCAATGTCCTCTATTCATCTATGATTATGGAATATTACTAGTCGACTGCCGACACCTAAATATTTAACGAAATTCTAGTTCTAATATTAATTTTACTATCAAACCTATTCAACTAAGACAAGGATTTCTATTTAACTGCAGATTGTTACCTAATGACGAATTTTTGATAGATATTTGCTCACTGGGTCTATCTTTTCCACTTAATATTCAACATATTCTTTCCTCGAACTGTCCTATGATCAATAGTGTGATAGTCAAACGTTTAAGGCAATACAAAAAAAAATATCTAAGACACGAAGTATATATTCTGACAAACTAAATAATTTACGAAATTAAAATTATATGATTTAAAATTAAATAAATTAGTTATTATTATTTTATTGTTCAGCCTTGTTCTATAAGTTGTTGACATGTGATCCGCTTGTTAAATGTTGTCAAATCTTTCGTTAATTTGCAACAAAAACATTGGTAAATAAAGGCACGTATCACTCAAATTTGGGTGCTTTACCGAGAAAAGAAAAAAAAAAAAGAAAAGGATTCTTAGTTAATCATACAATAGTGCTTTATTGACATACTCGTATTTTCCATATAACCCAAGTTCTCGTCGCGTGTTACGATGCATAACATTAGCCTATCGTTCTTGCGGGGTTGGCTGGCGGTCGATGCGCAGCCTCTTCTACGGTAGAAACTAAACATCCAATTAACAAAACCCATAGAAAAGGTCCCTCGGTATGAGGATGACAATACTAGATAGCACGCACGGCCATTTTCGTGATTCGAAATATTTTCGGACAGCGTTATCGTGACGTCGCGATAGGGCGCGAACACATGAGCGAATGAATTATGCATAATACGCATTTTTGTGTGGATTTTCGGCTTCTCGTGACAGACCATGTGGGAACGGACAAGGGATTCTCGGGAAAGGCGGTGAATTCTAAATGCTTCATTAACGATAAACACAACGATTGGATTAGAAAACATTTTTTTTAAATACGGCGTTGATTTAAAAACGTCATCCCGCAGAAACAAGACACGAAAATAATGGTTAAATGTGAATGTATGATGTATGTATTAAAAGGACTTGAACAATACTCACAAATGTGGGAAATTTCAAATGGGAAAGTTTGTGCCATCTTTGGTCGAGTGTCGAAACTAGATTTTAAGAACTGGGTTTGTGTCTTTGCTGAAAGATCTAACGTTAGGGTGGAAATTTTCGAAATTCGACGGCTGTGCGAAAATTAAATAAAATTATTTAAAATAAACATTTTTACGAAGTTATCCAGAAACCATTAAATTATTTGTGAAACGGCTGATTCCGCGTACCTAATTGGCAAATTAATGGATAAATTAATTAGGTAAATCTTTAGTACATTTTAACTACTTTAATAGTATTTTATTATGTTTTCTCAATCAATAAAATTTTCAGAATGCAATCAACATAAAGGCTTTTTTTTATTTTGGCATTAATTTGTCCACTACAAACAATACCGCCGCCACTCAGCGCCATTGAGGTGATTTTAACAAAAAATGCGCTATATAAATTATACAACTATACATGATACATTTTAGATCATAACTTTAAGCCGGTGATAAGGGATAAGTAAGTATATTGCTTATTTGATATATTTTATATTCTTTTATTCAAAGCATGGTGCAAATTTTATCATTGTTAATTTAATAACTAGGTATGTATTGTAATTATTAATAATTTCCATTATTTACCGTACAAAATGTATGTAGATTTTTTTACAATTTAAGTCACAATTATTTTTATGCCATGTATAAAATTTCAGAAAAATATTGTTATTATTTTCATAATAGAAAAATATAACCGATTACATTGAATTATTTTTAAGGCACAGATAAAATCTAATTTGGTGGAAAGTCTGTCTATAAAATAATCATTTCACGTGCCTCGTTTGCCAGCATAAATCACTTTATTTTAAACTATCGAATATAAAACAGACGTATTTCAACGTATCATTGCGTCAATCGGAGAAAATCGCAAACACGGTTACAAAAGAAACTATTTCTAAATAACGCAAAAGTGAAAATATAAAATAAACAGCCTAAATTACAACAATCGCTCAATCTCGGGAAATAAAAAAAATCTCCGAGAAAATGGACACAGAGGGGTCCCATCAAAGTCAAACAATTGAATTGCCTCACGAGTATCTGAGTTACGCAATCACGTGGGTCCCAGACACGACTGGACAATGCTACACATTTGATAGAGACATTAATACACTAATTGACCAATTGTTTCTCTGTTTGGTAATAGGCAAGAACACTGGTCGGGCGTCGCTGAGGACGGGGAAAACAAAGAGTCGTTAGCGAGGGAGATTGTATGCAAGGCCGGTCGCGGGGCAAACAAATATTAAAAGATTACAAATTAATATTCGGTAATCTATCACAAATTTTAATGATTCGATCAATCAAAGTTTGCGATGCGAATTTGTCTGATGGGATCTTATTAATGAACGTTATTCAAGTAACGAATAAAACAGACTATAACATAAATATTGTTCCATTGTTATTGTATTACTATACCTAGTGAGGATACACAGTACCTAATATATATGTTTTTAATTTAATTTTACATAATTTGATTTGATTTGATTTATTTATATAAATCTTAATGGGCATTTTTAATGACAGATTTACGCATAGAAAATTATTAAAGAGAAAAGTAGAAAAACACAATGGTATATAGTAGACTTTGTAAGAGTGGAAGCGGAAGAGAGGTGTTTATAATTGAATTTGATTCAGTGATCGTTTGAAAGAAGACAATTTGTTATCAAAGACATCAAGACTGGTATGTTTGTTGGCAGACCTAAGAATTCTGGGCATATGGGAATTAAAACCATAGTTATCGGTATGAAAGAGTAAGTTTTGTCTAATGTTTGGAATAGGGAAATGTCACTTTTTTGTATATTTTTCATTACCTCCTTCCATATCCCCTCTATCCCACCTGCTGACAAGCCTCGAAATAGAGGCTTAGCGGGTTATTACTTTAATAATAAAATAAATTAAATTAATAAGGGTCAATGAAATACTGTCGAGTAAATTAATATTTTTTTTTACTACTTATCTACTTATTAGTAGCATAAAAAATATTTTTTAATTTTTAATTCCCGCGTGAACAGGCCAATGCATTGACCACGCCCCTAATACGTCACGATTCGGGTAAATGTTGAACATTGTTTGTGACCGTTTAAATTCAAATAGAACATCGGCACAAATCTTAACGTCACAATTTTCAAAGCCAAACATGTCGTGTTTTTGTAGGGAAATATTTTTTGATTTTTTTTTTATGAATAAACAAAATAAATTTTAAAGGAGCATGGAATATCACTTTGGTAACATTGAAAATGATAACGGCGAGTCTTTGATGAAATTTAGCATAGAACCATTACAAAAAAGGCGCCTTACATGTGATTTAATTTTTCTATTCAAAATTCTAAATAATATGGTTGATTTGTTGTATCTTTTACAAAATATTGGTTTACGCTGTCCTCTTCGCTATGCCAGATTAAATTCCCTACCCAATTGTAAAAACAATTATACCTCAAATTCATTTATAAGACGTAGCTGTAAAAATTATAATGGACTCAGTATTCATGTAGACATTTTTAACGTCACGTTGCATTTATACAGAAAATTTCTTCATGGAGATGATTATTTTGGATAGTTGCTGAATGTACATCTTGAGTGGTTTGTGCTATGTACCGCATGTAATGTATGTGTTTGTGTATGTTTTATATGTACACGTGTGTATATGTATGCGTTTATATGTGCGTGGATGGTTCGGAGTGTGCATTCGCTATTTTTATTTATTACCAATAATAACCTCAATGGAAAACGCAAATGTTAATAGTCAAATTATTTTTTTCTCGCTTATTTTTTGTCACATTTAACGTATACATCTTTTACATAATTTATGAAAACTTAATTGATTTTTTTAAGTTTGAAAATCTTTGTATTTAATACTTATTATGTATGACTATATCGCACACTGAGTAGAAGACTGTTGTAACTCAAAATTGATCGATTTTGAGTTATGGACACAGTCAGAACGTGAATTTCGTTCTGCATATTTGACTAAAACAGTCGTAATTCTATCACAAATACCTGAGAAGTTATACCAATTACCTCACTTTTCTATACATCATTTTTTTTCATTATATATTTTTATGTATTCTTTATGTAATAAAAAATAATTACACTTTTATTTAATCCTGATGTACCTACTACAAATATATATATATTTTTAATACTGCAAAACCTAACACTTTTTCTTAGAAATATAACTTTATGTAGAGTGAAACTGATTTTTGCTCTTCTGTAAACAGTCTTCTACTCAGTTTGCGATATGTTTTCTGAATAAAATATAAAATAAATTTAAATCTAAAAAAGACTTCCGAGAATGCCATTTTTCCCAACTCTAAATAGGTTCGGCTCCAAATAGGCCTTCCTAACAACAATAACAGCGCGTGTTCGATCAGACCATAATGCCGGCGATTAAAATACGATTTGAAACAGGAAAAACTAAACGTGTGAACAATTCGTGATAAAGATCGCCATGTTGTGTTTAAACAGGAAAGAAAAAAAAACAAACAAACAACGCGTTTCGTGTCAATATAAATTTGTATTCACTTACGAAAAAATAACGTTTTGTTTACGGCTAATCATGATGAATCCGAACACAAGTCTAATTTGATTATTTAATTTAGAAAAATGCACACGTCCGGAGCATTTTTAACAAATAAAAAATACTAACAATACTTTAAAATCTGCATATCGAATACTTTATAAACAAAAATGTATTTAACCCCAATAGAAGTTTTTTTTTAAATCAGAAACAATGATGCAGGTTTTAGCTCTTTTTACTTCACAAAAGTCAACAGATGGAAGAGTTGAGGAGATGTGGATGTTACAACAGTGTGTAAAGTGGCAACTCAAACCAACAGATGACAGGTCATGAGCCCTGTAAATGCCTAGACTTCCATATTCCCTTCTCAAACATGTTTTCCCTCTCTGTTCCAATAAATTTAGATCTTTAGATCTACACCCTAAGTAGGAAAATGGAGACCTAAGTTAAAACATTGTTGAATAATACTAGGTACTACGATTATTACGCTTTTAACCCTTATGATTAGGCAGGGCGTATTTTTCTTGGCACACAGTTTTAACTTATTTACAAAATGCACAAATATTCTTATGTAGGGGAGACTGGTCCAAAATGAACCCTCTTAATTCTATGCACCTACTAAACGACATCTAGGGAAAAAAACATACGGATTTTCCACCCTTGCTTACTTTACACGGTGGTGTAAAGTAAGCAAGGGTGGAAAAATTTAAAAATGGAATGAAAAAGTTATTTACGAAAAAGAAAAATTCATTAATTTAATCTTAAAAGTTCGTAAAGTACATAAGTTTCTATGTTTTTTTTCAACTATTAGCTTTATTATAGCAGAATTATAGTGTTAAAAAAATAAATATAAAAATTTTAAGAATGTTACATAAAAGTTGTTTTACCACAGTAGGAATTTTTTTTGACGTGAGGGATTATTTTTACAATAGCAATAAATAAATAAAATATTTTAGTGATTATTTTATATATTAAGGTTCAAACTGTCAGTAGGGTCGCAGTGAGTCACATCTTGCTGGAGGATGTGATTTTTTTTTAATACTTCGAACGCCTAGTTGCATTCTACTGGCAACACTACCGACTAGTTCTACTCGTTAGCGTTCACGTCGCGAACCCCGGGCAATGGGATCACACTCATAACGGTGTGATCATAGCAGATAACGAAAGGATGAAAGGCGAGTTTTTGGCGCCTCGAAACCAAAACCGACCAGCTAAGGGAAGGTAACCCCGACAGAAAATCCACCGGAGAAGGCAACGGGAAACCACGCTGGCCATCTTTTCCCAGGAATCACTACGGTGAGTACATCAAAAGGCAGTCGTCCTGGCTGCGAAATGTAAAATTAGCGCAGGACAGATATATATGCTTTCGCTGCAGTGATCGCCAACGTCGGGGGGACCCGGCAAGGCACTAGATGAAGAAGAAGATAAGGAACCATAGTTTCACTACAGTTACGTTATAAAATAATAAAATTACTTTAATTCCTTTAAAAATTCGCTTATATGGATTATTTTGGACCAGTGCAGTTTCCCCTATGTCGTTTGATTTAAAGTTGGTTTTTAAATCAAATAATACGGTAAATAAAATTAATATTTTTTGCACTTATTTCGTGATTATCCATATTGAATCATCAAAGTACGTATTATTTTTGTATGAAATCACTAAAGTACATTTAATATGCCGACTGGTTTCGGAACACGACTGGTAGTTCCTTGAAAATAGTGAAAAATGGTTCAAAATTATATACAAGGCCTGTGACGTCAGTGACGTGACGACAACAGCGAGTCATTCTATATGTGCTCGATTTTAAACTAGAAAATTATTAATGAAAACTTGTTTTTTTATACATTCATAGTTATATAATTAGAATCGTAAAAATCCGCCCTAAATAATATATAACATGTTTTCAACGTTATTCCTGATTTGTGAAAATACCATATTAACATGCCATGAAATTTGCACTTGTAACGTGTATACATAGAAAAAGGAATAGTCCAGAAACCGCATACGCACATCAAACAGAAGGCGACTAAACTAATCATAAATAAGTAGGTTTACGTTTTGACCCATTAGTTTCTTTGTAGACTTAGTACGCAACTCCTGATTTGAATTCAACTATGCCGTGTTGTGTCCTTATAAAGTGTAGAAATACTGCTAGGATCTTAAATATGGTATCACATTTCATGTGTAATTAGCAAACGAATATTTAAGTAGCAAATGCATTACATAAAAATTTAATAATTTAATTATTTTTCCATCTGTCAGATTGTCGGAGAAAACACAATGGAAATTTCATTAGTGTTGCCAGGGTAGTATTTTTTTTTACTCTACCTTGCTCATCTAATAAGAGAAATAATAAAAATTGGACCTCGGATTAAACAACTCTGTGGTGGACATTTGACCGACATTATCTTCAAAACATCAAATATTTTTTAACATGATATAAAAATATCCGTTATATGTAAAATAAAATTTGTTTTATATTTTAAGTTCAAAGTTCATTAATTCAATTACTCTTATTAAATGACCCTTTACTTATCTCTTCTGTTGTGTCCATCAATATTTCCGCGTGCACAATAAGATTTTAAAGAAATTAACAGATTGCTTTTTTTTACCTTACATTTGTGTTACGATTTTTTTTCCCACCGTGCAATATTACGCGGCGACATCACGAATGCGCGCGGCGAAAGTGGGCATAGTGGGGGAATTATTGGACACAGTCCGATGTATTCAAATATGATTCCACGCTCCTTCTGGACTATTCTTAATTCTATGCGTGTATATTTAATTACATGTCATTGGACGTAATTGATTACTTTAGTGGGGTATCTAATATTATTTCATTCTTTTTTAAAACTATAAAAAAATTGATTGGGTGTTCGATATTCAAAGAACCCGTTCATAGTTATAATTTAGGTAAATTTAAATTAATCGTTTGTTGGAAAGTAAAAGGTCTTAATTTAACTCGGGGTGGTCGCCCCGGTATCGGCTACAGGTCAGCCATACAAAGTCACGGCAAAGTGCAGATACTAATCTAGGCACGCCACCCGCGAAGGTGCAATCGGCAATCACACAACAGCCACGATTTAAATCAACCGACTAATAAAAAGGCAACATTCTCGAGTCAGAAGTTTTGTAACGTTTTGTAATTCAGACTCGAGTATTTCAGTAAGATGCTTGCGGAGTAATGACCCGCTTAGGGGTTAATGAAAATGGGGATTTTATCAAATAGGGCCAAGTTTTCAACACACGTAAAAAAGAAAAATATACCATTAAATTTGTGTTAACAAATTATTTTAGGTAAATAAATAATAAAGTATTCGGTGTTATGAAAATTTATGGAAATCACTGCATAAGTAAACCACGACACTGCAGCGCTAGTGGTACCCACAAACATTTAAATTGACAAAACAACCACAGATAGATGGTCTGCTAAAACTTAGGAGACCGTATAACAGATATTAACCTTTCCCTCACTAAGCATACAAAAATTAAACATGGTCCGAACAGGGGGAACAAACGACCCCAGCGCATACTTGTATGTGGCGTCAGGAGAATAAAACGTTTGAAGTGTTTATGACCGTGCAATAATTTATTCTTGTTTTCGCGTACACATATTTTACTCATTCGTGTATTTTATTCATTTTTGTTCGTTTGCCGAATGCTTATGTACATAAAGTGAAATCGACCCTTGTGTTATTTACGTCTTTTTTTGTCTTAAAATTTTTAAAAAAATAAAGCAACTATTTCAAAATTTAAAAACAAAATCAGGAAAATGCTTCTTTCTATTAATTTCACGATTACAAAAAATATACATCAAATAGCTTTAATAACACCTGATTTATCGAATTAAAATCGATCTATGGGGGATTCGAATCTCCCCCCCCCCCCCCTTTGGTCCAGCTAGGTTAATATGAAGTTGCATACGATAATCCTTTACATTACATTTACATACATTACATTTTTTAGTAAAACGCTAATGTTTAGATTTAAACATTTTTTTAAGGCAAATTCAAAGAATTTTTTAAATGCGTATAAAATAAAACTTAACTGAACACAAAAAAAACTTATATACAGTACAAATTCGAACTCCGACTATCCAAATCGCTTTCAGAATTTCAGAAAAAAAATTAAGACGGAAATGTACTGCGATTCGCAAAATAACGACTTGGCTGCCCGAAAACGGATGATGACAGTCGAACAGCTTACTTTGACCGAGATGTTTAGCAAGCAATGACTACGTACAATATACAGCACTTGTAAAAATGTTGCCTTTTCATTTAATTAAAACTCCAATTATACGATTTTTTTACTATCCTAATAGGGTCCGGTCCCAATTGATTCAGATTATTGGAGTTCTACTGTATTGCTAATAATTGTTATACAATATTGTTTTGCACGCACCATGTAAAAACCTTTCGAGTGTAAACAATATATTTAATTTTAATTAAATAAATGTAACAAAGCCTTCAGCATGATGTACGAAATCGTCAGATGCACAATCATCCATTTATTTTTATTTTTAAACGATTTGATTATTTATTACGAAGTAACCCTAGTAAAAATATTGTCCCATTGGGAAACACAACTAATTTTCACATATTAAAGTCCCGCGTCATTTCAGCACTCACAAGTATTTTCGTATTTTCATGGTAGTTTTGCGAAAGTTTCAGTCGAAAAGATTTTGAAATTTTTATTTATACCACAATCACTGCAGTCTAGATTACTTTACAGGTTAGCTCCCATTACGCACCTATTGACATGTGCAATATAGTACGTGTAAATCATTATTGTATATAATTATTTTATCTTCATCATTCTTCGAGTAAAAAAAACGTTTCATTAAAAATAAACAGACTTTGATTGAACAAATTGGACAAATTGGTGAATATTTTATAGCCATAACCGAATATGCATACAAAATAAACAGTGGTTAAATACCCGTACTTACTAGGATCCGGCTTAATAGCTTTACAGAGAATGACTTTTTTTTTAAACCGTAATAGCACCTTTGTAAAACCCATTAAGATAAGGCTAAAACAACTTTCATAATATAACAATAAAAACATACGGTTGCAATTTTAAAATACACCAGTCGAAGAAGTCGACATATTTACGTCGTAATTTTATTTTTACAGTTTCGAAGGTTTTCAGAATATTCAAACATCTTTATTTAATTTATTTTTTTAGTATGATGCACAATTTCAAGGCTTAGTTCGATAAAAAGTAAGGAAATCATACAAATCAGACAAACTAGCAAGAAGCGTTTAGATGTGATAGGCGAATTTTCAAGATTATGCGAAAATGACGGACGCCCGCTCAGGCGTGTATTTTTTATCAAACTATGTACTCTGAAATGTACCAAAATATAATAAAAATTGATTACGATCGAATTGAATTGATCTAACGCACGTTTAAAAGTGTCATTGTTTGGCACCGCGTAAACCAATATTTAAGGATAGTTGAAGACGTCACACGTGTGTATCACGTGAACCTAGCGGGCGGATTTTATAAACGTTAACGTTAAAAATCATACCGACTTCAAAATCAAAATAAAATATTTAACACAAAATCAAAAATATGTGTTTTATTAGTTGATGGTTTTGTGAACGAATATCATTGTCATAGAATTAAGAAAAGTCCAGAAACCGCATACACGCATCAAACAGAAGGCGATTAAACTACTCTTAAAAGAGTAGCTTTACGTTCTGACCCATTAGTTTCTTTGTAGACGTCGCTCAGTACGCAACTCCCAATTTGAATTTAACTATGCCGTGTTGTGTCGTTTTAAATTGTAGAAACACTGCTGGGATCTTAAAGAAACAGGATGGGATCACATTTCATGTGTAATTAGCAAATGTAAAACTTAAAAATTGAATTATTTTTCCATCTGTCAGATTGTTGGAGAAAACAAAATGGACATTTCGTTAGTGTTGCCAGGGTAGTAATTTTTTTTTATCTTACTTTGCTCATCTTATTACAGAACTAATGAAAATTGGACCTTGGATTAAACAACGCCGTGGTGGACATTTGACCGACATTATCTTTAAAATATCGAATATTATTTAACTTGATATAAAAACATCCGTTTTATGTAAAATAAAATTTATTTTATATTTAAAGTTCAAAGTTCATTGATTCAATTACTCTTATTAAATGACCCTTTACTTATCTATCGTGTTGTGTCAATCATGTATGTTTCCGCGTGCACAATAAAATTTTAGGGAATTAACAAATTGTTTTTTTTAAAGTTTTATGATTATATTTTTACCCATCTGGCAACATTACGCGGCGACTTCAAGCATGCGCGCGGCGAAAGTGGGGCTAAGTGGGGGGGATTTTTGGACACAGTCCGATGTATTCAAATATGACTCTACGCTCCTTCAAATATTTTATGTTTATAATGTGTAAGTATTTTAATTCAATAACGTCGAATTTTCCCGTGTGAATCTGTTTTTTTTTCTCGGGATTATTCTTGGAGCTTTATTTTGCAATACAGCGAATTTGTTTAAAAATTGTCGAAGTTTGATAGGATAATGTGCTAATTTGGTGGTTGGTGTGTGAATATTGTGTTGTAGGTGATTTTGCATAAACCATTATCAACAAATCTTCTGGTTCATTCCAAAATTGAAAATGTTTTGTTTTTTTCAATCTTTTTCGTTACCACAGTAATGTTGAAACGTAAGTTTTGTAGTTTAGAAATAGTTATAATTAATATATAGTTTAATGATAATTAGATTTAAGTTAATATTAGGACATGTATATTTTATAATGTTTGTACTATTTTAAGACCAAAAAAAAAAATTCAAAATTAAACAAAATATATATGTGCATAGTGATATCGATCACTCACCGTATCAGCCGCGGTCAAGTTGATGCCCAAACCACCAGCTCTCGTACTGAGGAGGAAGACGAAGATGTCCGACCTGGCCTGGAAATCTGCCACCATATCCCTCCTGGCAGAAATCTTGGAGGAACCGTCGAGCCGCATGTATTTGTGCTTTCTGTGCCACATGTATTCCTATTAAACAAAAAATATAGTAAATTGCTTAAGGCATGTCATAAACCCTGTACATTTCGACTATCAATAATAATACATTACATTTTATCTTTCAACCTTTGATAGTAATATGGCTCACTTTAATGCATCATCACGTATGTTAAGATTATATAATTATGTAGAAAGTAATGCTGATATTGATATATTTAACGATACATTAAATAATTATTTAAGAACTGTAAAGCGATGTGTTAAAATGAAATAGTCCCTTATGTTAGTTAGGTAAAATAATTGATAATAAACTTTTAGTATAATTTAGCGTCATAAGTTTTATAATATTAATAGAATTTAATTAAGCTAGTGAATTTCAAGAAAAAATCGTATATTTAAAGTTTTTTTTTACTTATCTGCGAATGTTATCTTCACATATAATTGATGAACAATATCTAAACTTAACAAATATAATTATTATACAAATGTCGTACGTACTGTTTATTGTTTGTGAACCATAGTAAATAAAATAAATAAATTTAATTATTTTTTGTCATTTTAAGAACAAATCATATTTATATAGCATAAATAATATAATACACAATGTGTACATTGAAAAAAATAAAAATATTATAAAGTACAATTGGCTATGTATATTTTCCAATATTAGATTGTTATTGCATCTAACTATATAGATTAACAAATCACAACAGAGAAGGAGAAAATTTTGTAAAAGGGAATATGGAAGTCTAGGCATTTACATGGCTTATGACCTGTCGTTGGCTGGTTAAGGCGGCAACTTTACAAACTGTGTAACATTAACCATTTTGCCAATGTTTGAACATCCATATTTTGTCAATTCTTCCATTTGTTGGTTTTAGTAAAACTAAAGAGCTGAAACCTTTATTGTTGTGAAGAGATTCATTTGATCGAATTATTTCACATAATAGGCAACGCCTGAAAACAATTTTAAAAAATCTTATTTATTTTATTTTTCCATCTATGTAGGTAAACTCGTACCAAGATAGACGCAATTAATAGATTCCTATTTATTCGTTTCGTAATTTGTTCGTGAGATTTTTTTTGTTTGTTTACGTGAGTTGCGATTTGTATAAATATGTAACAAAATGTAACAAAAAAAATACAATTGTATCTGATAAAATAAAAATACTTTAATGTACCCACATAATATGTTTTAATACATTAATGGGCCCACCTAATAAGAAGTATTAAAAGTATAATTATTTACTTTGTTAGTCTCGTGGAGCAGAGGTCAGCTCGTTTGTCTACCATGCAAGAGTCTCGGGTTTGATTTCCGAAATATTTTTATTTTATTATTAGTGTTGGCACGTGAAGCGTAAGACTGATCATCTTACCTTGATGTAAAAAAAAATTATTAAGATACGCTGCGATTGGTGTACTAAGGCAATGCCTTATGCACCATCAGTTGTGGAAAGAGAATGACGATGGTGAATCTTTCTTCAGTTACGCTTTTCTTTTAGAATAATTTAGTTTAGAACAAATTCACAATATTATTATTTAAACCAACCTGTCCAAAAATTGGAAAACATTTTCTGTAAAAATTCATTCCGACGAATCTCAACCGCATCCACAGCGGTTTTAACTCAATTCACGAAAATCAACAGTTGGAAGAATTGAAGAAATATAGATGTTCAAACATAGGCAGAACGGTAAATGTAAAATGGTAAATGTTAAACCAGTCACTGACAGGTCACAAGCCCTGTAAATGCCTAGACTTTCATATTCCCTTCTCTAAAATGTTCTCAATCTCCGTTGTGATATGTTAAACACATTTTAAATGCAAATGTCGATCCGGACGGGCTGTAGCAAGCGATAATCGGCGATTATGGCAATTAGCGACCGTTCCGCAGTTTCACACGGTCTCCAAAGTGGTTGTGTAATATCAACCATCCACAACCACGGAGCTCTGTGTTTCATCTGAATTTTTGACGCGGCTCAGTCGTCAATCACGTGTCAATGTTTCGTGATCGGGTATTGATTACTGCAAGCGGACCTGCATTACAAATTATGCATTATCTAATTCTAATACCACATAACGGCACACGGGCGACCAAAAGTAATTATTTTGCGTTTTGTTTTAATTTCAGCAATAAATTAAACATATTATTACATACTCGTATAAATGGCGGCCTCCGTGGTGTTATGGCTAAGACGCTTAACTAATAGAGACACGGACAGCTCCAGGTTCAAATCCCGGTGAAAACACAAAAAATATTTGGATTTTTCTCAAGTTTGGATGTTCTATGCTGTAACAACTGTAATTGGGCCGTCTGGCCTGTTGTGTAAAAAATAAAATTAACAAAAATTAAAACCGAATCAGTCAATACTACCTTTACTTTTTTTTTTAAATTTAATTGCTTTCTCTTTACTGTTTTCCTAGTTTTTGTATATTTTAGTGAATATATTTTACTTTTTTTTTTATTCTTATTTTTAACATAAAAAAAAACATTTTTTCTCTTAAACTTAGATTTTGTAATTTTGTATTTTTTTGTTCAATGCAAATATGATTAAAGATATATCTACCTGTCCTTTTTATTAGGAAATATTTATGATTAAAGATATATCTACCTGTCGTTTTTTTTAAAAACTTTTTTTAAAAAAATATTTTTTGTACATTTTAATTTTTATATTCCATTAAAAAAATAAATTATTCCTTGTAATGACTTTTTATTTTTTTACACTATATGTTTCGTGTTCATTGAGTGAAGCCATTGTGATATAATATGTACTTGTAAACTTTTTATGCTTTTTTTTTGGTTTTTTCCTCTTTTATCTGCTGTATTGAAGTGTTTATTTCTACACAATATGTATTTTTTGTCTAGTAAAAGGCACTACGTGCCGTGTATATTAATAAATAAATACTACCATCACAAAGGAAGCCGAAAAAGACTCATGTAGGTAATTGAGATTCAAAAAAAAAGAAAAACATCCCTGAAACATACAGAGATAAAGTTTAGGTACTAAATATTATTAAAACATTTTTTTTAGATTATGTTATTTATTTATATTATTACTGTTCAAAAAGGGTAAACCTGTAGGTGAAAATTGCTACCGAACTTTGATGTCTGAGTTGAGGTTACAATTGCTCTCCACCAGGACAATTACTGACCTCACTCTAATGCACAAAGTGGTATGCGCCCTAATAGATTGACCAAAACTTCTGTCCATGACACTTTAGTAAACCACAAGGACCAGCAGACTCCGACACATGTTCCATTGTGCTAAGCTGTTGGACCTACTCCACGCCACTTCTGCTACAATTAAATTAGCCATCATAAAATGGCCATCCCCTCAATCTTCCTCTTTTAATAAATTTTTCATTTCTATTCATCTTTAATTTATTTATTTTTTCCTTCTTTTAGAATTACCTATTAATATATTTAGTGAAATAATTATGATTCTATTTTATGTCATTTGCTATAATACTTTATGTACTTTAAACTATATAGTGTAAGAGCCCTCGGGCGTTTATAAAATAAATAAATGAATATATTATCGTCATTATTTCCCTATCTGCATATATATCATAAGGCAATGCATTGATAATACAATTGCAGCGAATTTTATATTATATCTGAAAACGAAATGATCAGACTCGCCCTTCAATTCATTCCTGAAATCATGAAAAATTATCTATAAAAAATCCCATGTCGACACTGCCGTGGCCAAGCTAATGAACTATCATACCCTATCTCCGTCACAATCGGGTAAATTAGATGATGGCGACTGACAAATTGACTATTTAGACTCAAGGGTACAGGCAGTGATAGGGGCATTGAAAGTAGTAAACGTAAATTCTAAATAAAACGAATCATTTAGAAAAAAGTTTATTAAATAAGAAAATAATTGTAAAAGAGGCCGCGAGACCTCTGAAACAGGGGGGGGTTTTAAAGTTTAATCTGGCGGGAATCGAACTCGGGACCTCAAGCATTGTGGGAAAACGCTTTAACCAGTAATTTAGAGGTGGACTTATCTCAACTTGATTTCCTTTTTCAAGACTTTTACCTGAGAGCGGCCATCGAGTAGAAAAAAATATGGCTACTCTCAGGTTCTATTTCACAAACAGAGAGCGTGAGGGCAAGATTTTGCCACGGAACCGCCATGCATTAAAATCATTTGATTTTTTTTAATTCAAAGAACATATTGATCGCATTACCAAATTAATATTTTTATCATCAACTTACAATTATCTTTAGAGTACCGGCAAATCTGGGTAACAAAGGTCTACGATGTATGCAAGGGGCGCGATTTGCTGACGATTGTTGATAAATCGAACGTGATGGTTTTTGAAAGAAATTCAAGTATATTATTGTTATCAAAAACATTTTTCACTTTGTGGTATGACATTTTACACTTATTTGTTTATAAATTTGTATAAACCACTTATTTTTTTTTTTTTAATTACACTTCCACCGGTTTCGAGGTTACTACCTCATCGTCAGGAATTTAACTCCAAGGAAGTTAAATTCCTGACGATGAGGTAGTAACCTCGAAACCTGTCGAAGTGTAATTAAAAAAAAAAAAAAAGTGGTTTATACAAATTTATAAACAAATAAGTGTAAATTAAAGTATGACTAAAATGATCTCGAAATAGGTAGTGGAATCTGCGTATCTGGGAAGTATTTCCTAGGAATGAAAATACTTAGAAAGAAATTCAAAGTAGGGCGAGTGCCGGGAACAGGGTGAACGGTGCACTGAAATCAACCTTGGCAAATGAATGTTTGACGCGGGAAGCGAAATCAGCAATTCACAATAGAGTCCTGGCACCGACCCTTGTGTATGGAACAGAAGTATGGAATTGGAAAAAAACAAGGATGGAAGTAGGCTAAATGCTGTCAAAATGCGATCATTCGGGCGATTGCGTCGTAAAACCATGTACGATAAATGTCGAAATCAGTGCAGAAATGAGTTCTGCGTTAGTTTGGACGTGTAGAGCGAATGTACGGCTTAAGATTTACGATGCAAAAGTTGATGGATGCAGAAAACGAGGAAGGCCGAGAAAGACATGGCATGAAAAAATCTAACAAATACTTGAAATGAACATATCGAAAGTCGGAATAATCGCCATGCGTGCATGATGAGAGGTAGAATGTAGAGGAAGCTAGGTCCGGATGCAAAGACAGTGTGTTTGGCGTTCTGTCACCTCTGCCTTCCACTAAAGAAACGGCGTGATGGTTTATTTGTTTGAACAAATATATATTTTTTTAAATATATATTTAAATTGTCAATAATGGTCACCGCAGTATTATTTGAAAAATGGAATTTGCCGATTATGGCGCACATGATTGCAAATGACTATGTGGGATGCGCGCGGGGCGTTTGATTGATTCATGAACAGTAAGATGGCTCGTAATACTATTTACCGAGAGTGAAAATGCAGGTGTAATTACCTGGCGTTACATAGCTTGTGTATGCGCAAGCATTGGGTCAATGGGAAACAAGCTTTGATCGTTTTACAAAATCCACGTAAACCCACCTGTTCTCTAAATTTTTCACGACTCATTTTTAATTAATTTTTACGCCCTAAGGCTTTTACATACACTAGATTTAATAAGAATGTAGCTGAACTCTTCAAAAAGTAAGGGTGCCTGGCTGTAAATGCTATTCTATGGCTCGAACTTGTAACTACAATACATTCACGGAGACTGGACCGCTGTGCACGTGCAAACCACGAGCCCACTGCGTGACCACGGCAAAAATCTACACGGCATTATAAAATACAATACGGTAGATCGATATTTATTGTTTTACAATTATTTATTTATTTAATGCCTGGCAAACGCAATAACCAGTTCACCATGAGACCGACTAATCTCTAGTCGGATTTCCTTTTGCAGGATTTTTACCTGCGAGTACTCGCTAAATTTTAATAATGATTTTGATTCAATTATCATTAAAATCTCTTTTGCTAAGTTTTACTATATTATTTGAATCGGGTTGTGGTCCCGTGGCTAGTGTTGCGGACTCACAGATTAGAGCTTCGAGGTTCCGGACCCCACTCTACTCTAACTTGATTTCCATTTTCTAATAGCGAGTTATTTACAAATATGAAAATGGTCACCAAAATTGAAATATTTTGATACATTATAAGAACGCTAATGTTTTAACTTATTTGCGAAATTATTGACTATGGAGTTTTATAAAAATAAAAAACGGAAAAAAAACATATTAAAAAAAAAAAGGTACAAACGAATATAATAAATGTCAAACCACTATAATTTTACCGTGCCGTTTAGATTAAGATGATATGTGTGAAATAGGCTATTCACCGTCGAGTATCACGCGGCTGGTTTGTTTATTTGGAAATTCTTGTGATAATGAACAGACTTTAGGTATCGGTCATACAGTACCAAAAAGAAAATGTACGTACATATCGATGCCCGAGTTTCATACAGAGAAAACTATGAATTACTAGTTTTGAGTAATGGCTGACCATAGTTTTGAGAGATTTAAATTAATTTGTAACAAATAATTAAGTGAAATATACACGCAATGGTTAAAAGTTTTAGGATAAACGTTGTTATGCAAATTATCACAACGTGTTAATAAGTTATGGAGCTGAAATATTGTCAAGTTTATTTATATATATGAAAACATCTGTATAACAAGAGAAAAACCAATCATTTTAGTTTAGTAGAGTTATGCCTTTGTAGAATTGAAAAGGGGTGTTTTTTTCAAATATAATAAAATCTTGATTTTTTCAATCCCTCTATGGAACTGAGGAACACGAGACTTGCACAAAATGAAGGTTCGTCAGTACCGAGGTTTTGTAACAAATATGGCCAAGGAACTGTCAATCATATTATTCCGAAGATTTTCAATAAAATACCTAAACATATCTATAAATAAATAATAAACATTACATTTAAGAAAAAAATTCCGAATGATATGTAATAGTGCCTTATATTGATACTAATTCCTCGTTTACATTTTCTAGTTCAATTTTTTATTCATTTTTGTATTATAAATACGTATGTATATTTCGTTCTAATTCTTAAACCACCCTTTTAATTCCCATCCACAATAGGGTATTTTCACAATTCGGGAATAAGGTTAAAAATATAATACATATTTAGAGCGGATTTTACGATTCTAATGAAATAACTATCAATGCATCCAAAACAAATTTTCATTTATAATTTTCGGGTTTAAAAATGAGCACATCCAAAACGGCCCGCAGTTGGTATCACGTCGTTTTGACGTCACGCGTTATGACTGCCGACTGCGCTTCTAATAAACGTTTCGTACAAGTTTGGCGCCAAAACGTCATACGTGCCGTCTGTCCTACAGGGTGCGAAATGTCTCGTTTTCGAGTAATTAAAAATATGCACATTTTAAACCGTTCTAGAAAATTTATCCGATGTCGGACGAAAAAAATATTAATACCATTATCATCGTTATTTTTTGCTTATCAAGTCTAAATAAATATCTCCTTTCATCTTTCCTTTTATTCTTTTTCCCATTGATTACTAGTATCAATTTAACTTAATTCATATGCAAATATTGTTATTTATATTTTTGTGTATCTAAAGTTTTTTATTATTTAAATTTAATTTTCTATTGAAAGCCCTTTGAAACTTTAATGATATAAATAACATTTGTATTTTATGGGTTACTTGGAAGAAATTGCCATTTGGCAATTAGCCCGCCAATGTACAATTTAAAGTATGTACGAAAAGTAAAATAAATAAATTTGAAAAATTAAAAAATATTATTAAGTTTTTAATCGTGTTTTCGTTGTTTTATAAGTGTATTTATTATTTAGAAGAAGGAAAAACCTGCCGACGAGCCGATTTCGCAGTTTGGCGGTTTTTTTTTCTTTTTTTAACATGTCCATGAATTCTAATAAACAAATTAATTAAAAAATACAAAAATTAAAATCAACAAAAATAATTACAGTTTCTTCTCTGTGATTCAATTAAAGTTTTGACGAATCGATCAAACTCGAATAGAAAGTGCAATTTCAAAATAGTTAGGCAAATTTTTCGCACCGTTTGAATCTGGACCTGTTCGCGCTACTGACGCAATGGTAATTAACAGTCCGCGTCAAAAAAACAAGACATAACGCTAATCACCCAACACCCGATCTTATCACAATTGGGCGCCAAAATTACATTTCCCGCGTAAAAGGCGATTAGCGCCATATTGCAGGCCGCGGGAAAATTGGAAATGCAATTATTCCATTGTCCAAACCTCCGATTACAAAACGCTATAATTGACCACGCGCGAAAATAAAAATGGCATTTAACATAATAACGGAAGTATAAAAATACAAAATGCATATTAAATAAAAAACCTTGATTACAATTTCGATTTATTATTGCTCTAAAAATAATGTCTTCGTGTTTGATAACACAATTTTCATTGTACTCCAAAACGAGGAAATTCGGTGCTTCGGGTAAATGGATACAAAATTATTTTCTTACGCGCTGTAAAAATTAGAGTATTTAAGTTTACTGTGAAGTTTCTCGAAAATGCAAGAAAAAAATAAATAAATATGGGTTCAAATAAAAGTTAACTACTTTGAACAAGTTACAAGTTCTTGTGAATCAACGAATCAATTACAGCGTTATGTGTTGTGATAGATTTTTAGTATTCGGGTAGCCATTTTTGTTTACGTTTAATGTATTTTGACGCTACATGGCTCTACTTTTAAATGTCGGCACGGGCGGAGTAATTTCGAAATTACAAAACTATAAAATATCACTGCGATGATAATATGATACACAAAAATATTTTTTTTACATTTTTGGCTTGGTTTGATAGTCTATTAATAACTAATAAAAAAAAACACTGAACTTCATCATTTTCACTACGTTGCCCTGCTAAACTAAAAAGTCGTAACTGAAAATAGCCTCACATATTTACTAAACCAACAAGTCATTCCTGCCTCTCTAATATGAGATTATTCTCTTGTAAAAAAAATGGAAAAATATAAAAAAGAAATTTGATCGGCAAAGCATAAAACAGCAATCCAATGTAAAATTTGCAATTTAGCAGATACGACTTTAAGCCTTAGCATGGGCAGTATAGTGGCGCATTGGTACGTTACCCTTTATAAATCAATTTTAAAAATGCAGAAAATAAACTTATTTATTCGTTTATTATTTTATTTTGAATCTTAAAATAGGGCACACATAAACATATTCCTATGAAAACTGTCTAAATACAACCGTATTTTTAAGGGCGATTTTTTAATGTATTTTTCGTCTTTCATACATCGGCGTCTCGTGGTGCATAGGGCAATGAACCGGCACATCACTAATTTCAATTTGTTCCTAAGCAGCAAGAAACACTTAAATTATTTTATGTATAAAATTGACGATTTACGAGAAGAAACTGATAAAAGGGTACTCGCAAAGTTTTGCTTTTGACCTAATAAAGCTCAGCCTAAATCAAGGGTTATCACTAGAGCCCTTACAGGGTACTGCAGATTGAACAAACACCTTGCTAGAATAAACCTTTCCGAAACTTTTAGATGTGGGTTCAGATGAAGAAACACCTATACACATTATATGTGAATGTGATGCTTTACACCATAAAAGGAGCCTCATCCTCGGGGGACCACTGGCTAAACCTGAAGATGTTAAAGAGCTCACCCCCTACCTAATAGCCCGATATTTTACGGATTTGGGCTTGGAGGGGGAGATTTAGCAAAATGTAAACTGTCGCCTTCCACACAGTAACCGGGCTCTTTATAGACCTGGGCTCGGAGGGCGAGAAATATTCACGGGGACCCGTCACAATAGATCTTTACAGGTCGCAGAGACGTCAGGAGCTCCCATAGCACTGACTCCCAACACTGAGTATAAGAATGTACGATTTTGGAAAAGAAACGAAAATACTTTTCATATCTAAAAATTTGTCTCATATTCTTCTCCTCATAGTATCTAAAAGCTTTCTCGTCCATCCAGACACAGAAAAAAATAAGTATACTCTATTGCAGAGACAATAAGAGGATTAAATAAGAAAAAAAATAGATATAAATGAGAAAATTTGTATTAAAATAACAAGAAAATTATTTAAACTATGCAACAGACATAGGCAACTGAAAATTTCATACAAACACGATTTTTTCAAAAGAAAATTTTCGTTTACTACATCAACAAACCTCTGTAAATCTTTTATCGTCCCACTGCAGTTTTTGGCGTGGTGTCGATTTAAGTCGTCCCTCACAGACAATAATTTTTCGAAAGCTGTGGCAATCGTAATCACCATAGATAATGTGTTGTAGAATAGTTTGCGTAATAATAATGTGGAACTATTATGGTCGGCTTTTGAAAGTGGCGGGGGTGTGTGAATCCGCCATCTTGCGCAAGTTATGATTGAATGATTACCATTTAATGACATGTGAATCAGTATTATCCCCTGTATAATGGAAAAATGACCCGATTTCAGTTTCCCAACGAGACTACATATCATTCTAAGATCAGATGTAATCGTGTTCTTATTTCGTATTATTAGACCTATTATTACCGAAACAGAAAAAAGCCACCGGGGTTAAGAACCCTTGTTCTAAAAAAAAAATTAACTCTGGTTTCGATATCACTGTCTTGATTTAAATGAGACGAAATATAATATATTTTGTTTACTATATAAACAAGTTTCTAATTTAAATATTATTAATTTTAATTTTTAAAATGCCTAGAATTTCATATTTCCTTCTTTAAAATTGTATTTATCTCTGTTGTAAATATGTTAATCTTAATTACTCGCTAGGGGTAAAATTTAGTATTTTTCTAAAAAAAATTGACAAACTCAAAATTGTTGAATGATAAAATAATTTATTGGATTTTTCAGACGTTTTGTGTTGGAGTCTAACAAACAATTGAACGTAGTTATGCAGAGAGCAGCTAGCCATAGAAAAGTGAAACTGAGATAATAGCACTTTTGTGAAAAGAGTGAATAATCAAATCTACACAATAATTTACTTTAACAAATAAGAAATAATGCATACATTGTTTTCTCTTATTATACAAAAAAATAATTTAATTATGTATTTAACCAGTTTTAATGATTTTTCACGTCTAGCTGACCACACAATTTTACAGAAAATAGCGAAATATATAAAATAATGAATGATACCACATTTAAATTTTGAATGTATAAGGTGACATTAAAACACATTTTTTACTACAGGTATTTTTAAATTAATGAATTTATAAAATTAAAATATTTATTTAATTATCCGTTTTAATTTATTTAAGAAAACTAGATTTTTGGAGGCATTAGCCTTTCCATCAGCATCTACACCTTAAGATTTTCCTAGTGCTGTTATGTTTTCTGCAAGTAGAAAAATGCCATTTTTGTGATCAACACTATTTTCAGAAGGCGTTTTTTATAGTGTTTTGTATGACTTGGCTGTTTTTGGCAGAACATAGAATTGACCTTACTGCACCCGATAACAACAATATCTCATTTTTTCAAAATTGTGAACTGGTTTTTTCTACATAACCAAGTTAAATGAAATTCGGTCTATTGGTCTATATAAATTGGTTATGTTGTTTATGATTATTTTAGTTTATATTGCTTATTATGTTAAAGATAATTAGGTTAATTAGATTAATTACGTTTCTTTTTATTCTTATTATTATGTTAACTTTGTTAAATAACTAATTTAAGGCATGTTTCACTTTTTGTAAAATGTTTCCCTCGGCACGGGACACATCATTACACACATTATTCTGTATAAAAAAAAAAACAAATAACGTAAAAATAGAAATAAATAAATTGGTGGGTAGTATATGTGTTATTTACGTATTTATGCAATAATTGCAAAGAATGTAAAAGGCAGCCTAGGGTATTTAAATACACAGGCTGTGTGTTAAACCCTGTCATATCCGAAACCATGACTATCTGTATGAGCAAGAAGACACAGTGTTTTTTGGAAAAATAAATGATCGCTTACTTTTGCAGGAGTAGGGAGGGGGAATGAATGTAAAATCTTATAGCCTTACACTGTCACAGTGAAATAAATGTTTGTAAATCGAATCGCATTGTACCGTCATCAGGGTCAAAGTAGTCGATGGATTCCCAGACTTAACACATTTTAAATTTTATTTATGGGGATAACAAAGTCTGGAGTTTCGGCGGGTGTGCGTGAAAGGATAAATACAGCATTTGAGCAAATTAAATCTAAAATTTCGGTTTTAAGAAGTGTCATTATTTGAAGTGCATTTTAGAACAATATTGTATGCGGAATGTTTCTCAGTGTTAGGTTTTGGGAAGAGGGTCAGGCGGGCGAAAGGGGGGCGGCAGATCTAACTCCCCCCCCCCCCCCCACTCCTGGTTTCCCCTGTAGAAGTAAGCAACCGTTTGGTTTTTTTAAATTGTACTCTAATCATTTTTTTTAATATGCCAATGTATTCTTGCTCATACTGATACTCATGGTTTCAGTTGTTAAAAGGTTTGACAAATAACCTATATACATTTTGTTTTTCATAATTTTAATGTACCTAAATGAACAATGAGTCGTCACTTTCCTTTAAAATACATTGGCAGATTTTAAACAAATGCAGATAATAACTCTCCGTTCCCAAGACTCAACTTTACTCGGAATGAGCATACTACAGATACCGATGGACTTAACTAGGCCTGACGGAAATCAAACCCAAGACTGAATAAAAAATATTTCACTGTAGATATTTATGACCAGCAATTAGTTTTCTTTAATACAGTTATAATTGCGAATGAAATGACCATGTTGCATATATGATTCTAATTTCGTATTTTTCCCACACAGCAAGGGGCATATAGAATTTGCATTGTATTATTACCCAACCAGGTGTATTTTACATAATTCCGCATGCATCGAAAACAGTTTCGATTACCTACAAGAGATAATAAAGGTGTATAAAAGGCCCATTTTGTAACATTACAAAAAAGGGAAAATGGTATATTAAGGAACTCTGCGTTACGGACGATCTGGCAAATAGGCGCCTCACTCTCCGCTGATACAACCTCATTTACGCAACGAGAGTTGCAAATTTGGTAACAGGACTTTTCTAATAGCCGGACCTTTGGCGTGGAACACCACCTCCAGAAGTTTGAAATTGTGCAACAGAATCGCTTTTCAGAAAGAAAAAAACTTGTTTACTTGTGAAATCATTTCCTGACTTGAAAAGTGCTACTTTTTAGAAATACAAACATAACATATGTATTACATGATTTGTAAAATTTGTCTGTAAGTAAATAGTAATTAAGAGTTAGTCTATAGATAAACCTTACTTATTTTATTTTCTAGTATAATGTACAGTGCCCTTGAAGTGATTACTCACGAAAGTGGCGCTATTAAAATTGACAAAATAAATTATTATTATTATTTAACCCTTTTGTTCCCAGCCTATTTGCATTGAATGTATAGAAATCACAAGCAATTTGTGAACAAAAAACTGTAAATTATTATTTATTCTCAAACTGAGTTACTTTTACGTTTATTTACATATCAACCCATTCCACCGTGAATAAGAGGTAATTTATACCAACAAAGTATCTACTCTAGATGATAAATGTAGAGATGTAGACATGGTTAAGGATAGAGTTACATTGTTGGAGAGCACCATATTAAATATGCAATTAAAACTGAATAAAAGCGAACAAAGAAGTTTAAGTGAAAACGTCGAGATAATTGGTATTCCAGAGAAAAAAAGTGAACAACTCCCAAATCTAATCCAGACACTAGGAGATCATTATGGAATTAAACTGGCCCCATCAGATATTAACTTCGTCACCAGAATTCGTGTTAAAGAACTGCCTAAAAACAAACCTCATTTTACAAGACCCATTATTGTTAAATTTGCATCGCAGAAAACCAGAGACCAAATATTAGCAGCGGCTAAAATGAAGAAAGATTTGACCTCTGGCGATTTGAATCTACCAGGGAACATCAAAATTTTCACCAACGAACACCTAACTTCAGTAACCCGTGCCCTCTTCAACCAAGTCCGTAGTTTGTCTAAAGAAAAGAATTTTAAGTTCGTCTGGGTTAAAAATGGACAAGTATTCATTCGTAGAAGTGAAAATAGCCCAATTGTTCCAGTGATGGGTCATTCCGAGCTGCAAAAGATTTTTTTATAATGATCTCATATCACTTTCTTATTAAATTGATTTTCCTTTTGTTACTTTATAGATATTGCATACATTTTAGTCTTAAGTTAGATAAAATTACAGGGCCAAAGCTCAAATAAGTATATATTATCAAAATGTTACTGGTCTGCGCTCAAAAACTCATAATTTTTATCTTAGTATAACCTCCAATGATTATGACTTTATATTTATAACTGAAACATGGCTACTTCCAAGTATACATAGTTCCGAACTATTTGATGACCGCTACCATGTTTATCGTTACGATAGAAATAGTTCTAGACGTGGGGGTGGGGTAATGATTGGAGCAAAGAAGGAATTTAAAGTTTACCACCAACAAAACTGGGAATCCTCAACCGAAAACATTTGGCTGACGTTAACAGGTAACAATAACGTTAAAATTAATTTATGTTGTATTTATATACCACCAGGAAACAATCATACACCCCATATTCACAATTTTCTCGATAAACTAAGCGAGCTCAGAACTATGAAACCCAACGAAGAATTTCTCGTATTAGGTGATTTTAACCTACCCCAAGCTTCGTGGCATAAGAATACAGATGGAACAATGTTTTTGTCTAACAGTGTTCAATCGACCAATGTTTTGAAACTCTCTGATACATTATCATTTACCGGACTCTCCCAATATTGCTCGATACCGAATAGTAACAACAAATATCTTGATCTCGCCATAAGCTCTGTTAGGCTAGTAATGACTAAACCTACTCAGCCCTTAATCCCGGAATGTCGTCATCACGACGCATTACATATTTATTTAGAACAGTTACCTTATATCCCAATGCAAAGGCAATCCCGTTCCATTCTATTGTTCAGAAAAGCCGATTATAGTAAAATAAATTATTGCCTGAGTAACATTAACTGGGAAAGGGAACTATCTAACTTTCCAACAAATACAGCAGTACATATATTTTATGAGAAAGTGAAAAACGTTATCTCCACCAATGTCCCCACAAGAGAGTGTAGTCAAAATAATTCTTACCCAATTTGGTACAGCCCTGCTTTAATTAAACTAACCAAAGAGAAAATCAAAATGTTTAAAAAATTGAAAAAATTCAACAATCCTCTCGATAAAATTGATTTTGGTATATTACGCGCAAGACAAAAACGAATGACTAAATTTTGTTTCAAAAGTTTTGTTAATAATTCTGAACAAAAAATTAAACAAAACCCAAAGTTATTTTGGAATTTCGTCAAAAGTAAGCGTAAAAATCAAGGTTTACCACAATCAATGATATTCGGGGACACAAAAGCAGATAATCCTAAAGAAGTCTGTGAGATGCTTTCGCAATACTTTGCATCCTCATTCAACTATCATACTCATCCACAAACACCTAATATGAGTGTACAAAAAGATGATCGTGTTAATATTTCTAGTGTTCCTAAATATGATTGTTAATATTATTAAGAATCTCTCTAATAGCTCAAGTGGAGGAAGTGACAATATTCCATCATATTTTATCAAAATGTGTTGTCATGAAATTGCCAAACCCCTGTTACTAATATTTAAAACATCACTAAGTGAGGGAGTATTTCCTGACATATGGAAACGTGCCCTCATTACCCCGATATACAAATCTGACTCCAAAAATGATGTGAAAAACTACCGCCCGATATCTAAACTGTGTGTCATGAGTAAGATTTTTGAAAAAATTATTTACAATCAACTATACAATGCTGTCCAGAGCATAATTATTGAAAATCAACACGGTTTTGTCAAATTTAAATCTGTCACATCCAACCTAACATTATTTTTAGAATACGTTTCAAAGGTTATGGACGAAAGGGTTCAAATAGATGTAGTCTACACTGATTATTCCAAAGCCTTTGACACCGTTGTACACAACATACTCCTTACTAAACTATGGAGTTTGGGTATTCATGGTGATCTGTACAGGTGGCTCGTTTCCTACTTAAGTAATAGACTTCAATCAGTGGCCATTAACGGGTTTATCTCAAAGGACGTAAGCGTGCCCTCAGGTGTTCCCCAAGGATCGCACTTGGGGCCGCTACTTTTTATCATCTTCATCAATGACATCAGTAAATGTTTTAAATTTGCCAAATTTTTACTTTTTGCAGACGACATGAAAATTTATTCTGAAATCAATTCACATCAAGATTGCTCTAATTTTCAAGAAGATCTTATTAGGCTAAATGAATACTGCAAACTAAATCACCTTAAACTAAATACTAATAAATGTTATGTAATGACCTTCACTAGAAATAAAACAAAAACTAATTTTAACTACACAATTGATAACAATATCCTCTCTAGAGTAAACGAAATTCGCGATCTTGGAATTATACTTGATTCTAAATTAACTTTTGAAGCTCACATTAATGCAATCGTTAAAAAAGCTTATCAAATGTTGGGTTTCCTAATTCGCATAGGCAATGACTTTAGTAATATACAAACCATTAGACTATTGTACTGTACATATGTAAGAAGTCAGTTAGAATTTGCGTCACCTGCCTGGAACCCTCATTATAAAAAATACATTCATCGAATTGAATCTATTCAATCAAAATTTATATCATACTGCAGATTTAAATTAAGGGTTTCAGAAAATGAAACCAATGAATTTCTCACTCATCTTAACCTAAAACCACTGAAAACCCGTAGAAACGTAGCTGACCTTGTATATCTGTACAAAATTATGAATAATCAGGTTGACTGTCCACAGCTCCTATCCCTAATTGGTTTTAGGATCCCTGTAGCGCAGACCAGAAACAAAAACCAATTTCATATTTTTAAATATAAAACTAATGCTTGCCAAAATTCTTATATATGTAGAACTTGCAATCTGTATAACAATAAATTTAACCATATTGATATTAATAATATAACATGCAACAATTTTAGGAAAGTAATTGAAAATCAATTTATGTTTCACTAATTTTTTTTTATTTTTTAAAAAATATGTTTTTTAATATTCTCTTATATAATATCTTATTTAACCGAAATACCTACCTGTGCAGTTAGATTGTGTATGGATATGTACATGTACATGTGTATGTGAGTTTGATATTTGGTTAATTATTATAAACACTTTATTTTATTTTAGTTTTTGAGTTTTTTATTTTATTTTTATAATTATTATTTTCTTCAATTAAGTTGTTCTTCTTATAAGGCTCAATAATTATCGCAAATGTTATACTCGCTGCATATGTATGTATACTTATTATTATGTTATCCGCACTGTAAAATGTACATACATATCTAAATTTAATATCTATTCTTAACTTCTTATTAGTAATATTTATCTTTTAGCTTACGAGAAGGCCTGTAATTGGATCTTAATATATAATTTAACCTACACTGTAATTAATAAATATTGTAATCTGTTGGCTTTCCAAAATAAAATAAAATAAAAAAATAAAAATAAAATAAATTAACATAATGCACTGTTAAATTTGATTTGCATGTTTTTTTAAAAATAGTGTTAAAACTAAAACACTTATAATTAAGTGTTGATTTAGAGCAATAAGTAATAGAATGTATATATTAAAATATTATGTCCCTGTTAATACTTTACAAATTATTTATTTATCTCTCTTTGAATCAATTATACAATACGCTATAACTTCTTGGGGATTATCAAGTGAAACTAATATTAATTTTATTCAAACTTTGCAAAATTCTATGATCAAATTGCTACTACATAAAGATTTATACCGCCAGAGACACAATATTTCAATATCATTGATGTAAAAATCTGTAAATAAATTATCAGTTAGGGTTTTACTTTGGTAGAACTTAATTTGTCAGCATGCATCGCACTCCGAGTATAAACACAAGTTGGTACATGATTACACCAGGTTTACTAGTATGGAAGGGCTAGCAGTTCCTAGATATTGCAATAAATATGGCAAAAGGACACTGCAATACAGTATACCTAAAATATTTAACATGTTACCAAACAATATTAAAAATACTAAGTTAAACACAGGAGTGATACGTATGCTCAAATTGTGGTTAATCGAAAAAAGTTTTTTGTATTAGTGATAGTTTTTAATTTTTAATAATGTAATAAAATATGGTATAATATGTAATGTTTTTCAAGTAAAATTATTATTAATGTAGGTTAAGTATGAAATTTATAAGAACCTGCTGACAAGTTGTATGTATACAACTCAGCAGGACTTTAATTTTAAGACTTTTATGTAAATATTTATAAAAGTTTTTTTTTTAAATAAAAATATTGAAATACCTATAATATAGGTACTACGTCGTTATTATTTAATTTGATTCATTTATATTATTTTCATAAATTCTAGCTTTATGCCAGAGTAGGTTATCAATTAAAAATCCATCAAGAATTTTACTCATTAACAATGTTTTTTTTCAAAAAATATTAACATATTATTTGATGTTAATTTTTATTTTTTAAATTTTATGAGGGACATACTGTCCCTGTTTTGAAATAAAAAATACATGAAAACATTAACAATTTAAAGAATTAAATAGAACATACATAGTTATAATTTAAGGCACGTGACATAAAAAATAAAGAAATAGAGAAAATATTATAAACACATCAGTATTAAATAACATATTATTTAATACTGAAAAATAAAATATAAGATCAATAGTGAGAATTAAAAAAAAAAACAAAAAAAAATTGTTATGGTAAATTGGAGTCAGCAAGTTTTCAAAATGTAAGTAAACTTAGAAATTATCAAAAGTTTAAAAAAATCATTACGACAGGCGCCGTGGCGCAGTTGATTAGACGGCTAACTGTGAAACTAGCGTCGCGGGTTCGATTCCAGCCAGTTGCAAGAAAAAAATCCAAGAAAGATTTTTTTCCCAATTGGTCTGGGTGTTGTGGTGTATTTTTCATTACCTTCTTACATATCCCCTCTATCCCACCTGCTGACAAGCCTCAAAATAGAGGCTTAGCGGGTTATTCTTTTTAAAAATAAAAAAAACTTGATTCACATTTTCATTTTACATAAGGGAATAATACATCATTTTCTATTAAAATACATAGACAGTTTTAAATCAAATGCAGATAATGATTCTTACTTCCAAAGACTACACTTTCTTTGAAATAAAAATACTAAAAAAATAATAAAGATAGATGCAAGTTTAGCGTGGTGAGGGATAGCCAAGGTGTAATGTTTATTGTAAAATATAGTAACACATAAATATTATGATAGGAAAGTGAAATATTCATATCAGAATCAAGGAATGAATTGAAAATACAAAAAAAAAAAATAACAGTGCAAATAAAAAAAAACTCACTTCTAAGAGGTCAATCATTTTGGTCATCTGTGAATAGATTAGAACTCTGTGACCTTGCGCTTTGAGCCTCTTCAAAAGTCCATCCAATACATTTAGTTTTCCTGCATCAGTGACCAGAGTTTGTTTATCTAGAACAATCCACAAACCAACATGATACAAACAGCTCTAGTACATAATTATACAGACTCAATAACTATTTTTTTTTGCGGATAGCGTGGAAAGTACATTAAATATTTAGAGCGGATTTAAACTATTCTAATTATTTAAATATCAATATTGTAAAATAAATAATTAAGTCATAATCTTACCAGGTACAGATAGTACGGAAGCTGTGGGCGGGGGACGTGGGGGAGGTGCGAAAGAGACACCCCTAGATCCACACCTCTCCCTCCTTGTCCAGCGGTGACTGGCAGCTCTTGAGCAAGCATACACATGTCTGGTTCCACAATGCACCTGCGGAGAATGTGCATTACATTAGTTAGTATACGGTACATAGCAGTGGCGAGCGGTGACTTTTTTTAGGCAAGCTATAAAAATAATGTTCATCATGAACTTGTACCAACATATGTAATAAAATATTTCAATTCTGTGGATATCTGTCATTGGTTTTATTCTCTGTATATTTTGTTTATTATATTTTCAATTTGTGTATAACGTTGATATCCCCAATAAAAATTAAAATAAATAATTGTCTATTTTTTTTGTGGTTTTGTATTTTTCTACAGTGGAAACTTTTTGCTTGAGCTGTTATTCATAATCTGTTTGTTTCAGCTATTCACAACAGAAGACCGAATAATAATTTATCAATTTAACTCAAACAAGAATGATTAATTTCCATCAATATGGCAACAAAAATGTCAATGAGCAGCCTCGGATTCTTTCTAGAAATTAAAAATGACAAAAATGGCCACATTGTAGCACTAAGCTCAACATGTCCTGTCAGGTCAGTCTTTAAGAACACAGTAGGTACGTAGAGTCTCTAAAATACAAAACATTGTCAAAATTATATTTTAGCGAGTAAAGTATCACAAAAATAATTATCTTTCCCTTTCTGCTTAGCGAGGAAGTTCAGCGACTTTTGTTTTTTTTTATCATTGGTTGATTCATATGAACTAGTGACGTTGTTCAAACTAGTTCATTTTTATGAAAGTATTTTTAATAATATTTTCATGCATTTTCGAGAAACTTTGCAATACAATTTAATGCTCTAATTTTTACCACATGTAGGAAAACATTATTTATATCCAATTTCCCGTAGGGCTGAACTTACTCATTTTCATAAATTATTTATGAAAAACCGACTTATCTTTAAGAATATTATTAATGAATTGAAGATCCCGCATTTTTAAATTAGGACAAGCGGACAAAAGAACTTATGATCGTATGTCAGTGTATCCTTATCCTTCTAAAGGAAAAAGTCCTAAAGATATAATGCTTAAAATACTATTTTTCAAGAGAATATTCAAATAATATATGTACAATAAAACCTCGTTTTTACGTTCTTCATTTTTATGTTTTCCCGCTTTTTACATAAAAATATTTAGGTCCCATTTTTTTCCATACATTCTCATTCAATTTTCCCCCAATTAACGTTTTTTACGTTTTTCATAAGCCCGGTTTTACGTCGAATTATTTTCATAACTCAATCAGGACAGTTCTTACAATTTTTCTGCAGTAAATTTTGTATAGTCTTGTAAAATAATTATATTTTAATTTTTTCCATACATTTTTCATTTCCTCACTTCAAAGTTTTCCTCAGTTTTACACTTTTTTTTGTTGCTCCCTTGAAAAACGTAAAACAGGGGTTTCACTGTAATCTAAAAACTTTTTCTAGTAAAAAATAGTGGCAGCTGAGTCAAAGACACTAAATATAGCATACTTTTTTGTACGGAAATATGCTTGATAATCGGTTGGTTTTTTAGATTACTGGGAACAACGTACTCCGCCCATATACCATATTTAATAACAAAATAAACCAATTAAATGCAGTTTTTTTTTATATACCATACCTTGACAGTAGAAGAGAATATGAAGGGAGGAAGCGATGTTGGTTCACAGGGTCGAATGCAAACTGGTCTCTGACGATGTGGGAATTCCGGTACTAAGTGAAGGTTGCAGCTGGGAGGAGCGCATTCAGGAATAGAACCCAGAGCTGAGCGAGCCAGCATTATCTTGGACGGTGTTTTCTGAATAAAATATTTAGGGATTTTGTATTTTTCAGAGTTGTTAGAACAGTAAACATTTTATATTGTCGGGCTGACACAAAAATTGTAAGGATGCAATTCAGCTGTTATTGAAATATGTGGAGAGTAGCCTAACCAGAGGACACTCCAATTTTATGTTTGGGTTCAAACCCTGATCAACAATAATTCTATGTGTGAGTGCCGGTAGCAACATTAAGATTGCAGTACTAATCGAACCTCAACTAAGTGAGGTGTTTGACAAACCTTTGAAGAAAAAAAGAATTTGGCTTACTTTCAATTTAAATGAACTTATAATTCGTGTTTTAACCTTTATTATTTAGAAAGTTTGTGATTGAAATAAATATAAATTATTGTATGTTACTTATCCAAAACTACATATATATGTAAAAATAAGAATTAATTTTAATGATGAAAAATATTATTATTTCTATAATAAATAATTACAATGATTTTCCAACAAGATTTTACACAAATAAACTTAAATAATGTCTATCTACAGCTTAAAATAAATGGGTCAATATGTATTTTGTTTGTGTTGTGTTGAAATTTATTTTAGTGTTTTTAGTGAGAACATGACTGTTTCTTTGATGAGGCTTAAAAATAAACAAACAGAAAATATTTCAAAATCATAATGCTAGTGCATAGAATTAAGAATAGTCCAGAAGGAGCGTAGAATCATATTTGAATTCATCGGACTGTGTCCAATAATTCTCCCACTATGCCCTACTTTCGCTGCGCGCATTCGTGATGTCGTCACGTAATGTTGCACGATGGGAAAAAATATAATTATAACACAAATGTAAGGTAAAATAAAAAGTAATCTGTTAATTTCTCTAAAATTTATTTTTCACGCGGAAATATTGATTGACACAACAGAGTAGATGAGTAAAGGGTCATATAATAAGAGTAATTGAATTAAAGAACTCAAAACTTAAAATATAAAACAAATTTTATTTTACATAAAACTGATATTTTTTTATCACGTTAAATAATACTTGATGTTTTAAAGATAATGTCGGTCAAATGTCCACGATAGAGTTGTTTAATCCGAGATCCAATTTTCATTAGTTCTCTTATTAGATGAGCAAAGGTAAAAAAATTTACTACCCTGGCAACACTAACGAAATGTTCATTTTGTTTCTTCGACAATCTGACATACGGAAAAATAATTCAATTTTTAAGTAATACATTTGCTACATACACATTCATTTGCTAATTACACATGAAATATGATTGCATCCTGTTTCTTTAAAATCCTAGCAGTATTTCTACACTTTAAAAGGACACAACACGGCATAGTTGAACACAAATCAGGAGTTGCGTACTGAGCGACGACTATAAAGAAACTAATAGGTCAAAACGTAAACCTACTCATTTATGAGTAGTTTAGTCGCCTTCTATTTGATGTGCGTATGCGGTTTCTGGACTATTCTTAATTATATGTGCTACTGCTTCAAATATTAATTGCATAAATAATTCATTTTTAATTGATGGAGTCTATTAAGATAAGTTAAGATTTATTATATGTAACTCTAGTTTTCTACATCCTGGATGAAAAAGAACTTTACCTTTGGAGAAGTGGGCAGCTGCAGACTAAGGGTATCCGGTTCCAACTTGATAATGGAAGAGGGGGAAATCTGCGGCGCCGGTACAGTGGATGGAGAGGCGTGCTTACTTCGGATCAACCGATGTTCCATGGTCTCTACCATACTGTGGATATGGTGATCTGCGTGGGTAAAGTACATGGAGCCTGGAAAGAAATACAAACACTTAAATGAATTCTGAATCACTTTATCGAATAACAAACTATGAAGGCCGCATTACACGGATCAGAAAACTTAACAAGAAATTGGAGTACATCCAGAAAGTAAGTTCCGTTTGATAGGTTAAAGAAAACAAGCACATATTAAGAAAAAAAACTATTATGAGATATTGCAGTGTAAAAAAACCTTTAAATAAATATTTCAATCTAAAAACTGTATTCTTCATCCACCTGAACAAACACTTGCGCACAGATTCTAAATATATCAAAAACATTTAAAAATGAATGGATTCCAATATACTAAAAATGTATCGACAGCTTTCCATTATGATTTTTACATAGTATTTGTCTCTGCACTATTTGCACAGAATCTGTTACAACAGAGATGGAGAACATTATTAATAAAAGTAAGTTGAGGCATTTACAGGACTTATTATCTGTCATTGGCTGGTTTAAGTGATCACTTTACAAACTATGTAACATTCACTATTCTGTTGTAATGCCCATATTTCCTTAAATCCTATATGTTCAATTCTTATCCTTATATTTATTTACATCATGTTATATTCGGCGAAGGTTATACACAAAAATTTTGAATTAGAATTAGATATACAAACAACAAAACAAAGCCATTGAGCTAACAACAATCTTTTAATATGCGTGTATTCAAATTTAGAATACTGCTTAGAAATCACAACTAGAAATAGAATTTTGATCAAAATACAATCAAAAAACACAATTGTCAGTTATCCTTACAAACGGTTAACAGATCGTAGCACTTACGGAAATTTAATAAATAGTTTATAAAACAGTCCCTCAAGAGGATAGGCGGTGCCTGGGAATTTTAATGAATATGTATTTGAACATTGTTTTTCTGTCACTCACTCTCTCGCAAATGCCTCCCTGATACTGTGCGAAAAAGACAACTGCATGTTGGACTAATTTTGCCAACTAAAATTGACATTTCGCTGTCCCGTTTTCCGCACCTCAAAACTGAACCGATTTGTCGATTGTTTTGAGAAAGAGTATCATAATTAAATTTTCTGTTTCGGTAGCTTTTCTGTTTTTCAAAATTATTTATCACACTTGTGTATGTGCGTCCAAAAACGGCAAATAAAACTGGGCGCGTTTTTTGATGGTCCTAGCTCCCATAAGAAACAATTTATCAAAAAAGCAAAACGATAGACACTCAAACAGTAAATATCTATAGTTTGCAAAATATCACCGCTCTGGGGCCGTAACCCGGAGTCACTTAGAGATCCGTTCAAAGGTATTAACATATTGACGGTCACAAGTCAATATATTTACGAAAATATAATGTATATTCACAATCATATTGATGGACTTTAAGTAAAACAGAGATTTTCATAAATTCAATGCAAAAAATAAAGATAAACTAGCTATGCCCAATACTAGACTGCAAAAAAATAATCATTCTGTAATAATAATTATATTGCCTCAAACTGCATGATTCTACAAGTTATCTCTTGAAATTCAGGATTTGAAAAAAAGAATTTGAAAAATTTTGTCAATCACAGGCTGTTTAGAAAGATCTACTATAGAGTCGAAGAATATTTGCAGGACAAGACAGCTTCGCTATAGATTCGTGTCTATTGTTTTCAGTTTGTCAATTTTAAATGTTTTATTGATTTGAATTTATTAGTTTGTTGAGTTTAATTTACTAATTGCTAAATTGTATTATATACATAATTGACATTTTTAAGTGATTCAATGAATCCTATGTAAAGGAAAAAAATACAGGAATACGTTTGTATGACGAAAAATCAGACTGCTTTTTCTCTTAATCAACAATACCCTAGTCAATTCCCATAATTTCATGCTCCCTTCTCAAAAATGTTTTCATTCTGTTGTAATGGATGAATCTTGATAACTCAACAAGGGATTGACATAATTAAAATATTATTAATAAATCATTTTTGAATTTACTTGTTGTTGATATCGGATCAGTAAATAATAACCCTTCCCAGGTTGGACTTTCTCTTTTGTTGAATTGAATAGTGTTTCCATTAGGACATATGACTAGTTGGTGCTTTTTCAGCGTAGCATTGTAGTAACAATTATTGGCAGTTTGGGAGCATCGAGGGGATTGGTCGAATTCCTTCTTTATACTCTCATCTTCTCTTCCTGTCCACCACATCTGCCTGTGTCTTATCTTCTCGTAACATTCGTGGGCTGCCAACATATAAATAATTCTGAAAAAAAAAAAGATTTTTGAAATACATTTTACTGTCAATATTATATATAATTCATAAAACACTGTTTAGCAAACATTCTAGCTGTACAAAAGCTCAATTATCTGAATCTATTACGGCTTCCAGTATGCTAGTACTGGTTAAAATGTGTTATTTCGGTTGTCTGCGTATCAGACTCCCCCCTCGTTTTTCTCCTGCAGAAGTAAGAAACCATTTGCTTTTTTTGATATCTTTTTTAAAAAAATTATTCGTTCCAAAAAATTATTTTAATGTGCCAATATGTCTTCTTGCTCATACTGATCATCGTGGTTTTGGATGTGACAGGGTTTAAAGAACGCCCTGTATATAAATATATATAAATATATATTTATATATATTTATATATATAAATATATATATATAAATATATATAAATATATATATATATATATCCGAAACCACAATGATCAGTATGGGCAAGAAGACATATTAGCATATTTTAAAAAATATTTAGAACAAAGAATTTTTTTTTAAATAAAATATTTAAAAAAACAAATGTTGCTTACTTCTGCAGGGGAGAAGTGAGGGGAGCGCGGCGCAGTGTCAGACTCCCCCCTTCCCCACCTCGTTTTACCCCTGCAGAAGTAAGCAACCATTTGCTTTTTTTGATATTTTATTTTTTAAATTTTTATTTATTCTAAAAAAATATTTTAATGTGCCAATATGTCTTCTTGCTCATACTGATCATCGTGGTTTCGGATGTGACAGGGTTTAAAAAACATCCTGTATATATATATTTATATGTGTATTTAAAAAATATGTTTTCTTAATAGTAATCTGTGATGTATTTGAATGTACCAAAAACAAAATTTTATTCCTTACTTTATATCTTTTATCTATGTACCATACATCTAAAAGCCCTCCGGGCATTTATGTGAATTATATCATATAAAAAATAACTGCGATTAAACTCATTAATATTTTGATGGACCAACTTAAACATGCTCTGGATATTTTTATTTTATTAGTTTGGTTGACTTTTATACAAAGCATAATAATATCACACAGAATACTTACAAACTAAACCATTCTCCTAGAGTTATACTGTAAATTTCTTCCGGGGACATGTTGATAAACCTTGAGAAGCCAAACCCCCCTCCGGCGCACCCCTCGTTAAATAAATTCCTATGCATATATTCCTTGGCGAATATTGAAAACTTGTTAAATAATAAATGTAGTTTGGAGGGCAGGGGTATTGACAGCGAAGTATCTTCGGCAATTAATTTTGGAACTAGATACTCGTCACATTTAATGAAGAGTGGTGATTTTACATCCCTCCTTTCAAAAAGCTCGGGATGGTTGCAAACCTGAAAGAAAAATACAACTTTTTATACAACATACACTGGCTTATCGCTTTAAGCAATATCTTCCTAACAAACCATCACACTGTTTCCCCGTAGGGGTAGGCAGAGAGAATAGAATGCCATATCACTTTGTTTTTTCATAAAATACATTACTTTTTCAATTGCACGAACAGCCTTTAGTTTGTAAGACATATTTTTTTTTTTTAAGGAAAAAAATAATATAAAGTTTATATTTGAAGCACTAACTTTGTGGTTATTCATTATAATAAAATAAATAAAACAACTTTGTTTTTAACCACTAATTTTTATTTTTTACGTTACGTAAACCTTGACAAAGAAGCTTGTTTGCTTTGAAACCGGTCAGTGAAAAATAAAAACTAGTGGTTAAAAACAAAGTTGTTTTATTTATTTTATTATTTATGAAAAAAATAATATTTGCGTTCTTATGATTTACCCAAATATTTAAATTTGCAGGCCATTTTCAACAAGTTGCAAATAACTCACTATTAGAAAATGGGAATCAAGTTGGGGTAGAGTTAAATTGGGCTTGGTCCCGTGGCTTATGTTGCGGACTCACGGATCAGAGGTCCGAGGTTCGAACCCGACTCTTCCCCAACTTGATTTTAATTTTCTAATAGTGAGTTATTTACAACTCGTTGAAAATGGCCAGCAAAATCAAAATATTTGAGTAAATTATAAGAACGCTAATATTTATTTTTTATTAAAAAAAAGGGGGGGTGCAAACCACGGACCTTTGATCCGCGAGTCTGAGACACTAGCCACATGACCACAACCTAATTTTCAATATTGATTTTTATATTGACGGCCTGACTTGTCAAACTTACTTTTGTTCAGGGGAGAGTAAAAACAGTTTTTACTTCAGTGCCAAATGGTAGAAAAGTTTATTTTTCACCCAATTTTAATAATAGAACACTACGAATGTACAAGTTTTACACACATATAGATTATTTGAAGTCCTGACAGAAAACGCCAAAATATAATTTTTTTAAATATAATTAATTTATCAATAAATACATATTATTATTCTTCTTTGTTTATTTTTAAATGGAGTATGTGGACATCACCAGACGCCTCCAGGGGTGCAATTATGAGTCTTCTCTATCCCCTGGAAAGTGGTTAATTTGGGGATATTTATTTTTTCAATGCGATTAATTTTTGCTTCATATATGGCCACACTGATGATTAAACGTCAAGAAATATGAATACATGAAATCAAACATGATGATTTTCATTTAGAATATTATTGCAACCTTAAGCATTACCCAAAACACTTAATTAGGTTGAATTGACCAAACCGTATTAGTTTTATTTCCGTTTTTGAAGCAGTTTTATACACCATTTGACGTTTAATCATCGGTGTGGCTATTATATGAAGCAAAGTGTCGTCGCATTAAAAAAAAAATCTTCAAATTAATCACTCTCTAGGGGGTAGAGAAAATTCATAATTGCACCCCAGGAGACCCTGTCACCAGCCATCACTCTCACCTCCTCCGACGTCAATCCCGCATCACTAAGTTCTGCCGAATACAGCTGAAAAATTGTTATAGATGGCCTTTCAGGAGGGCGGGAGCCCGCAGGTGTGAAGAGGCAACTTGGGTTAGGGTTCTCCTAAGGCATCGACGGGATGTTTCTAAGCGAGGTCGAATCGTTATTTTTATTGATAAAAAAATATTGCATATTATGAAATGTTTTTAAAAAAAAACTCACCTTTCTGAATTGCATGACTAGATTCATAAGATTAGAAGTAAAATTTTTATCTACACTGTGTCCAGGTTCCCCCCCTACTGAATAGTGAAGGAGATCGTCAATTTTAATTTTTTTCTTAAGGGCTGAAAAAGAAATTCTTACTATAACATACAACTACAATAAGCAAGAAAATACCAATACAAAAAAAAATTCTATGATTATTGACCACGAAGTTAGCTACAGATCACAGCAATACAATGGGCCGTAAATACTTGTGTTGAGAATTGCGAGCGCAAACCGAAACCGTTCATTACATGTTTGTTGTTAAACTAAAAACCAAACAAAAAATTTGGAACGCTTTTGTTCTATGCAATAGAGCTTAAGGGCTTCTCTAGAGAATTATTACTCTTCGATGCAAAACATTTATTTTTTTTGCTAATACTAAAATTAAAATAATTACATCTGTAATGAATAAAATATGAGTACACCACCGCTTACCAAAATAAAGGAGATTCTGTCTTGTCGTGAGTGGACAATACACCATAACCTCAATTTTGTCTGAGAGCTCATTTTCTACATCTTTCTTTATCCTTCGTAACATAAACGGTTTGAGGATCATGTGTAACCGTGATAAATGTTCTGTAAAACAAAAAAGGACAGTAAAATTAATAATGACATTGGAGGTACTGTACAGTCCATCAATAAGGGAGTGGGGGGTAACACTCGGTCACAGGTCTCCTGCATTCATGCATATTGACAACCTGCCCAAAAATTAATGTGTTTCATACTTACTTTCATCAATGGCAGTTTTGTTTTCTGCGTGACTTTCGATGTCTTTGGAAAACCATTCGTTGAACTCATCGTGAGAATCAAAAAGTGTCGGCATGATAAAATGTAGCAGTGCCCACAACTCTGCCATACTGTTCTGGATGGGAGTTCCTGTAATTAAATATTATGATAAAAATAATTATTTGTAATGTAATTGCCAGGGTAAATAATTGCCACATTCCTGTATTATGTTTAGGGCTTCCATGCGAGACTTGAGACTCTAATTATTATTTCATTACAATGGAATTCCATTCCACCACAGATTGTTAATTTTTTTATTATATTTATTGAAAAAATCTTCTACCCCTCAAATAGAGTGAAAACTCGTGTTTAGAGAGGGAGTTTGTTTTAAATTTATTTTTATACATATATATATTTAGTATCTATATACATATTTTATATTTATTATCTAAAACAAATTCCTTAAAATTAGATATTATATTCTAAAATATATACAATTTTCTACTGTATGGAATTCAGGCTAGGGTCTTATGTGTTTTTTTTATTTAGATTTAAATGTTTTAATATTTGATATTGATTTTAAAATTTATGGAAGATTATTAAAGTTTTTTTTTCTAACATTTGAATAAAGATTTAAAGATCCAGTTGTATTGCATCTGTGTAAAGTCAAATTATTTGGAAATCTAGAGTTTCGAGAATTTTGTAAATTAGTGGGTTTTTTACTTTGAAAGTTTGTATAATAGCTGCTTTTTTAAAGATGTCATCAATTGAAGGTATATCTAGTTCTTTAAAATTAAATTTGAAGGGTAAGTTCTGGGTTTTTTAAATATAATTTTAGCGATGGTTTTCTGGGCAATCAAAAGTGGATGTAAATTTGTATTGTAAGCTCCTCCCCAGCCTACGATTCCATACTGCAGAATAGACTGTATGATTCAGAAGAGACAGTATGTTAATAGATCATATAAATCGAATACACACAAGTGTTATTATTTACACATAATTTGCATTGACATGTACATTTACTGCATTTTAACAAGAAAATTAAGACCAATCCACAAAATTCCCTAATTTCACTACACATATTATAGTTGTTTGTGTGTATAATTTGATTTTTCAACATCCAGTTATCCAATAAAAAAAACTAGTCGGATATAAGTTATGTGCTGATCACAAATCAATAGGTAACTCAAAATTGACAAAATATTGTAGTAGATACGACTCAAGTGCCTGCATGGCAGTTTATATAAAATAAGATAAATATGAAATCTCACCAGAAAGCAGGAGTCTGTTTCTACAGCTAAATCCAAGTAGCAGCTTCCACCTCTGCGACCCCGAGGACTTGATGGCCTGAGCCTCGTCCAGTATCATGTGCTGCCACTTGATCCTGTTCATGTACTTGACATCGGCGACTACGATCTGGTAGGACGTGATTACCACATGAAAGGCGGCCTCCTTTGTGTGAAGGTCACGCCTCTCCCAGAACTGCCGGAGGATCTTGCGCTCATTCGGATTGCCCCAATAAGGAACCTGCAAAAAGAAATTGATAAATTATTATTCTTAATCTCAAAGACAGAGGTCAGTGTTAAATACGTTCCTGATGCCACTGCGACCCGTGTAGATCTAATGTTGATCTTTCAAAATTTTCCTTCTTTTAAAAAACATGCGCTATCCTGGATTCAAACTAAAGACATGAACTCTTTTTTTCTATGATTTATTTTGTTGCCTTTTAATAATAAGGAATATTTTGTGTTTTTTTTTCAAATATTTTTTATTTCCTGTTATAACTACTATAAAAAAAAATACCATGTTATCTTTTACAGAATATTTTATTTTTTCTTTCTTATGCTATACAAAAATATTATAACTGTCCATTATTTATTATAGGAGCAAAAATTTATTAACATTTACTTGTATACCCACGAACAGGCCATGCCTTTGTGGGATTTTTTTGTTTACTATTTTTCTATTAATATGTATTTCATTGATATGTAATTATGCTTTGTTTTTTTAATACTCTGTTTTAATAATATGTTAATTTGTAAAAAAACAAAAAAAATTAAAAAAAAAAAAAAATGTGACAGGTCTCGTAAGTCAATTCTCGCCCCCTCCAAGTCAGGTCTTTAACCCTTTATAGGGCAAATGAATTATTTTGGAATTTGAATTTCAAATGTTATATTTTAAAATACTTATTGCCCACATAAAATAAATTCAATAAAAAAATTAATATTTTTTTTTAGAATTTTAGAAAAACTAAATTTTATATCGGTCAGTTTATTGACTAATGATTGTTTAGTCATGTTAGAAAATAAATTTATACACAGAATTTTATTATAGAATATAAACAATTACAAATACAAGTATAAATATCGGTAATTACATTTTTTTTAAAACCGACAACGGCATAAAAACATGAATTTCTAAGTAACCGCGCCAACTTCACGCGCACGCTGTTGGAACAATAACTTAACCAACGACCGTTCTGGACAATGTATTGAAGTAATATTGAAGTAATATTAATTGCCTAGCTTGGAACCGGATATGTACCCTTGTTAGCTGGGCAAAGTGAATATGGAATTGTATTTTGATAAAGAGTGTGAATAAATAAATAAATATAGTTGAAATTTCTATGGGCGGTATTGGAAATATGACCCTCAAAGCAACTGGTTAAAGAGCCAAGCTACCCAATGGAGGGTGAGTGCTCTCATACGTATTGTTAAATCTTCTCTCAGCACAAATTCACAGATACAATTATTCAATTCTTCTTCATACACCATGTCAAGTCTCTCTGGCGTCGACCACCTCTGGGTTATGGGTTCGGTTCCCAACAGGATCGACATGAAATGATATTTTTATAAAGATGATTTTCACTGTAATATTTCATGGTTCCTGGACTAGATCTGAAGGGTAAGACTGATCATCTTGCTTTCACGTATTAAATGATTGAGATTCGCTGCAATTGGAATACAAGTGCAGTACCCTATGCACCACTGGGTGCAGATGAGAAAATGATGATGATGGTTTTTGTGGCCACTTTACAATGTGTAAAGGGGCCACATAAACCAAATGACATGTAATAATCCCCGTATATGCCCAGACCCCCATATTTCCTTCACGTGGAGATTCTCTATCACAGCTGAAATATCTATTAAATATTGTCTTATTTGAAATCTTACCACTTTAAAGTCAGGAACAAAGCGTTGCATCTCCTGCTGCCAATTGTGAAGCGTACTCGCTGGAGACACCACAAGAAAGGGACCCCAAACTCCTAAACGTTCAGCCACATGACACAGGAAGGCGATACACTGGACTGTTTTACCCAGACCCATCTCATCGGCCAGAATACCACTGATGCCCTGGAATTTAAATTGCAATGCTAATTAAACATTGCTGACATAACTTAAATTACATCAAATACATTTCCTTTTTTTGTTTTTTATTACTCATTGCCTAACTTGGTCTTGAGCTTTTCCAAAATGATTCTATCCTGCAGGAACAATCAATAGACAAAAGACTCCCCACGACATGCATGAAAAGGATCTAATATTTTGAACATATCGCTATAAAGACGAGGAGTTTCGAAAAGCTGCCAGTAAAAGGGACAGTTGAGGGTAAGCGAGCAAGAGGATGATCGCCTACAAGACGGACCGACCAAATAACGGGACCAGAAGGAATAGAGACACCTAGTGCATGACATCCTTGAAGACCATAACTCGCAGCATTGAGCGAGACCGGAATAGCTAGCCAGGAAATTTTATGCAGAAACGCTATCCTAGTTCTTGTATGTTCAATAGACCGAAAAAAAAAGAGTTATGAAGGCCAATATGTTCATTTTCCTTTCACGCGTTCATGTAGCTAAAGAATTATTATTTTTTATGTTAGTAAATAGTATTTTCAACATTTTTTTAGCGCCAATCTCCACTCACTGATTTTACTTACTTGACTTTGAAAACAAATAAAATGCCTTTTGTACAGTTTGCAAAATGGTCTATTGAACATACAAGAACTAGGGCACCAACTGATATAACAATTTTGTATAAAAATATTCCAAATAAATCAATTGTGTCATTTAAGTAATCCAATTATACACCATTTATTGTAGGTTTGTATGAAAACTGGTGGTTTTGGTCAGTTAAACTCTTCGTTAAAAAAAAAAAAGTAAAATCCGTGCTCAGCATGGGATATCTCAGTGAGGACACATTCATCTAAATATTTTGAGTAACTCGTTGGCGGTTATGCCTGGAATAGATTGCAAAAACGTGTCTCATTTAGGAAAAGATTCATTTTCAGAATTTTCTGATTAAAAATTTCATGGCGTCTTTTTGTTTTTTGTTGCTAGGACATAGACCAAACAATTGCGTCAATTTACTTCAGTTTTGCCATGTTACTACCTTATTTTTGAGTTTTGCCATTGAAATGTTTAAAAATCCAACAATCTCGTTATGCATTTTCATACATCATGTTTTTTATGCTTGTGTTCATGTCTAAGACTTTGTTAGTTTACAGTGTTTTTGAGTTCTTATTATTTAATCAAATATTTAAATTTTCAGATCATTTCTGAAAAGTCGTAAATAACTTGTGCTGGAAAAACGGAAATCGAGTTACAGTTCTACATTTTCTCTTGTCCAACTAGTTTAATGTATTTTTAAAATATTGATTACCTGGTCATACAAATTGGCGAGCCAGTTCATTCCTTTGAGTTGGTATCCCTTGAGAGTCCCCCTGAAGAGGGAAGGCTGTGCGTGCTCTCCACCGGAGTTCGGAGTATTCCCAAGGAACTGTCGTGCACGAGCGCGGTCAGACTCAAACGCATCCAAAGCATTGTGCTTAGCGCGATCTTTCATTGTGTCTCTGTAGAAATAGATAGATATGATATTTATTGTAGAGGAATTAAGCGGCTTTATAAAAAGACAATCAGAAAGTCTAGTAAATTTATATTTATGCCTACACACATATTTTATGGTTGAATCAATGATTATTAAAAGACTTTTTAATTTTTTAGACTTTATTTCAGAAATAAACCCAAAATCTACAGCTACATAGATAAGCAGCTAAAATAGCTACATAATATCTAAATGAAATAAATGTATGAAGGTGGTGGTTTCTGAATAAAACCATAGACCACACAAAAACGAAAAAACTTATTTTAAAAATTTGACTCACACATCATAAGTATCCAAATGCGCCATACTTCTAGGTGTAGATTCTTCATCCAGCTGACTTAGAATACGCTTCTGTGCACTCGGAGAGATATCCTTTCCTATTTTATGTGACATGAAATGTGCGTACAGTTCAGTTTGCGTAATGAGAAAATTGAGTTTCCGCTGCTGACGCTTTGCCTCTATGAATTCAACGTCCATCTGCAAAACAAAAAAATTGTGATGAAGAGGATATAGGATGGAAGAGCAGTTTGACAAATAGGTATTTGAATATAAATTTTCTGTCGCTCTCTCGCAGATGCCTCCCCAAATCCTGTGCGAAAAGGACCACTGCACGTCGAACTGATTATACCTGACAAAATCGAGGTCTCATATTCCCGTTTTTCCTACCCCAAAATTGGATTGATTTTGCTTTTTTTTTAAAGAAAGAGTATCTATCGGTAAGAAATTTTCTGTATCGGCAAATGATTTTTTTTTTTCAAGAATAGTTATCATATTTGTATACCATACGTCCGAAGACATGATATAAAAATAGGCACTTTTAAGGGTTTTTCAGTTCAGTGCCGAAAAAATCGGTGTTTATTATAAGTAAAGCATAGTATTTTTATGATCTGTTTGCAAAAACAGTGAAGAAGGTAAAAAATATACAAATATGCTAAATTAAAATACATGCAAACATATTAGGCACAGTGTATTCTCACTAGGTATAGTAAATACCTGTTCTGAAGTAGACATATTATTCTGTTTTGAATGGTCCTAGCTCCTATAAATAAAAATTTAAAACAATAACAAACAATAGGGAAACGCCAATGGCGGATATCTAAATGCAAAAAAAAACATTTCCCTAGTGCCATAATCCAGTGAGAAAATATGTGAATATGTTTATATTAAGAAAAGTCAGGCTGCACATCCTCTAATCTCTAATATGTTGAAAAATATAATACATATTTTTACTGCTTTCATCCACACTTGTGATACGGAAGCATACTTGACCATATCACTACATCCAGACTGCGATAATAATTGGAGCACATTAAAAAAATATATTATTCCAGTATCGCCCGGAGGGCTCTTACAATAAATATTTCAAATGTGAATAAAGTATATACCCTTAACAACAGGGCGCCAATTACAAAGGCTATCTTCATCAGTACATACCAAGACGGTATACTTAACTTCTGTACTGTCTCTATCTACCTCGGTGTGTTCTATCGACTTGTCATCTCGATGTCATTTGATCGAATCCAACCAATAAATGACGCCGAAAATTTAGTCTGCGTTCCTTACTTAATCAACAATTAAAATAGTTCTCATTCATATTTTAAATGGGCTTCTGTAAAAGGAATAGTGAATTATCACGGTTTTTTTTTACATTTTTAAAGTAATGATTAGTAGCATAAAAAATATTTTTAAATTTGTAATTTTGAATTCCCGCAAAAACGGTCATTCCATTGGCCACGCCCCTAATACGTAACGATTCATGTTTATTTGTTCCTGGCCATTGAAATTAGTTTAGAACATTATCACGAATCTTGACGTCACCACAACCAACGCCAATCACGTCACGTTTTTCTAACAACATATATATATTTTTTTTTATATTTATGTATGAACATTTTTTTACATTTATGTTTCTCCACAATATTCATATTAATTTCTAAAATACAATTAATTATTCTAAATCCATTTCATATATTTATATCATATTATATATTGATTTTGGCAATCTATTTGAGTGCAGACCATCCTATGCATTAGAGTAAGGTCAGAAATTTATTGTTCCAATGGATAATTTAATTTTGCAACTTTTAATATTACTACTGTAATGTCTATTCACCCAGTTTATGATCCATGAAAGGTGAAAGTCTATTAAGGTAGCTAACTTACAAAAAAATATATATATATTTAGTAATCTTACTATGGAAAGATTTGCTAAATTTTGAAAAGGAACTAGTTAGTAAAAGTTTGCTATAAATAAGGTTAACACTTCTGAATTTAGTTTAGCAGAAAGATTCACGGTAAATTGTAGTAAAAAAAGTTATAATTTTTATGTTATATTATTTTACTAACTTTTCTTTGTTCTTCGGCTTCTTTTTCCATTCTTCTCCTAGTTTCGCGTTCGACTCGGTCGTACCTTTTCCAATAAGCTTGCATTTCTCTTGTTAGTCTCTTACACCGCCAAACTGTCTCCTTCATATTCTTTTGTGACTAGAAAAAAAAAAAACAGCCATAACACATAAAACACATTGGATGTATTTATTTATTTTAAAGAAATAAACAGTCGACAGTGATATAATAATTTATTTTTTAAAAATACGGTTTAAAGACAGATCAGTGAAGTTTCTAAATAAAAATCATACATATTATTAAATTGTGTTACAACAAAAGGATGTGTTTATGTGTATTTGTATAAGAGTAAGTGTAGATGTGTGTTTATGTGTATTAGTGTGGGAGTAAGTGTTCAGGTGTGTGTAAGTGTGAGCATCATTAAATAGTGAGTGGGATCGTATCGCAACCAGAAAAAATAAGTCTTTTTTTATTTTTAAGTACATTAAGGGGCATGTAAAATATATCAATAGATGAAAAAAAGCATTATAGTTAGAGCAAGAACGATAGAGGAAAGAGTGTTGTGCATAGTTAGTGCTACAGACTGGCAGATGAAATAAATACTTATTTCTTGTCACGCGAAAGGGGACATTAAGATTAATTTTGGAGAGTAGGTTAAAAGAGTCTACTTTATTATTTAATAATTTATGTAAATAGCATAATTCAGATACAGTGCGTCTAGAATATGAATAGAAACAGCTGTTGCTATTTAGAATATTGTTGCTGAGATTATTAAATTGATGGTTAATAAATGGAATAATTGTGTTAAATAAATAAAATAAAACGTAAAAATTTCATTATATTTGGAACCAGTTTTCTGTAAAATTATTTACAAATATTTTCAAACACCGTTGATGTATAAATAAATTATTTTTCAAATGAATTTCTGCATGCTTATGATTCAAGCAAATATTTCTAACTGATAACTGTTTCCAAATATGCAATTATAAATAACATGCATAGTGAAAATAAAAATCAAGTTGTCGTAGAGTCCACAACACAATATTGCAACGTTTTCTGGGTTATCGTGTCGTTTGCACAAGATTTACATCAACCTAGTGTTGCGGGCTCACAGATCAGAGGTCCGAGGTTCAAACCCCACTCTACCCATCTTGATTCCCATTTTCTAATAGAGAGTTATTTACAACTCTTTAAAAATTGTCAAAAATTTTAATATTTGGGTTTGGATTTGAAAATGATTTATCATAAAAATGCAATTATTAATTTTTTTAAAGAAAAAAAATTCCTGCTAATGGACACTGCAATGCGATCCAAAACATCAACAAAGACAGCAAACGACACACGGAACAATAATAACCCAGATAAACTAATTTACATTTATTTTTTACTCAGTTAAGAAATGATTATTACAAAAAGCATAAAAACATAAATATTCATATTATATGTATATGACACCTCGGTGAAAAAATACTTTTATTTCAACTGTTTGAAAATAAACCAAAGAGACTAAAAAAAACAGCAACTATTTTGCATGCCAGTTAAGGGGTAAGAAATAGCACATTAAATTACCTGCATAGCCTTTTGACGATGATGCTTAGTGCATAACGCAGCCATCCGTTTACAGTTCTGCAGAGTATCCTTGTGCTGGGCTGCCCTCGTGCGTTGGACCTTCCCCAACTCTTTTTTACACATGAGCTGCCACAGCTTCCGTCTCCTAGCCGCCAACACCTCCGGCTTCTTAGCCATGGCAGCTTTTTTACGAGCTCTGAAATATAAACAGAAAGAAATCAGAAGCGGGTAATCTTAAATAAAATATATTAGTCTAATCTAAATTTGTTGTAACAGAGAGGGAAAACATTTTTGAGAAGGGAATATGAAAGTCCAGGCATTCATAGGACTTATGATCCGTCATTGGCTGGTTTAAGTGGCCACTTTTACACACTGTGTAACATTCACCTGCCTATGTTTAAACATCCTAATTTCCTCAATTCTTCCATATGTTGACACATGATAAAGGTTACAGCTCTTTTGAGAGAGCCCTGCAAATACCTACACTAACTAACCATTGCTCTTAAAAATTATTGGATTTGTCTTGTTAGACAGATGTTTCATATGGATATAAATAATCTTAACAATCTCTCAGTTTTATAACTAATTAAAATGTTGTGATACTTTGTTTTAATACTTAAACTAATAACCATTGTATATATTTCACATAAAGATATGCACATATACTTTATTCAAGGTCAAATAAATTATTTATTTATTGTGTATGCAGATAATTGGTAGAACACGGCTCTGGACATTCATTCATTAAATGTCCGATGATTTCCATCTCACCTAGCTGCGGCGCGGGGGTTCATCCCCGCATACAGCCCCCTATCGCTGTCCTCTTCCTCCTTGACAGCCGCCTCGTCCCAGTCCTCCCGCTCCTGGCTGCCGGCCCGGGGCGGCGCCCCCGCGCGGGGCCCTCGCGGCCGCGCGCCGCCGCCTGTGCCCCCGCGCCCTCTGCGCCGGCGGCCCGGGGTCGGCGCCGCAGGTGGGGCGGGCGCGCCAGCCTGTGCGCCCCGCTGTAGGGAAGGCCAGCGGTCGTAGGTGGAGAGAAGCCCGGCGCCGTAGTACATGTATCGTGAATTCTGAAAATTTCAATTGCTCGGAAATTGAATTTGATTTGGTGAAATAATACCAGAAAAAAGGAAAAGATCATACCCCATTAAGAATGGAGACAATGTCACAAAGTACTATCTTATTTTAGGCTGTATTTTTTTTACATAATGTGTAAAATTATATAGCATGAAAGAAAAAATTTACAAGTTAAACAGAATGTTCTAGTATAAGTGGGGGTTTTGTATAAATTAATATCCCAATTATAAAACACATAGAATTGTTGTCAATTTTTCAATCATTTTTGATCAGTCACTATGTTATATACATATTTTATTTCTATAAGTAAATGTTGAAATTATGTACATTCTGTTTCCACTAAGTTGGCATAACTGTACTCTATATTGACTCTTAGTTTGAGAGCGATGGGTATTTTAATTTGTTTTCAGCAGTCAAAAACATTAATTGAACGCACATATGAAGAAAGCAGCCAGCCATAGAAAAGTAAAACTGAGATAATAGCACTTTTGTGAAAAGGGTGAGTAATCAAATATACGCAACAATTGGAATGTCTTTTACTTTGGCAAATAATACAAAAATAAATTTAATTATGTGTTTGACCAGACTTAATGATTTTAATGACAGCCAGATCTAATATTGAATAAAACCACATATAAACTCTGAATGTATGAATGAGGTGACCTTTATTTTCATGACATTTCGAAATCGTGAAATTTTCAGAAGGTGATTATTACAGTTTTTCAAAAGGTGATTATTACAGTTTTTTGTATGAAAACAGCCTGGCTGTTTTAAGCAAAACATAGAATTGACCTTCCTGAATTCAATTACACCAATATCAATTTTTTTTTATTAATTGTGGACTGGCTGCTTTCTGCATAACTACGTTCAATTGTACTCAAGTGCATGTTGCAATTTTTTTGTTATTATTTTTTGACAGAGTATCAGAATGAAGTTTTCTATATTGGTACGGTTTGCATTTTTCAAAAATAGCCATCATATCGACAGGTAGCATTGCAGTTTGCAGCGGTAAAAAAAATAACTAAATGACCTGCGGCTATTGGTTGTTTTGTTTTCAAAGGGCTAGTCGGCTAGCTTTTAACCAGCCATCTCGTTGAACGCTGAGCTATCTTAATTCATTCAACAAACAGCCTAGCCATTTGATAGAACGCCAAAATTTTATGAGGAAGCTAACCACCCGATTGAGTGGCCAATTTTACTATTTGATGGCGACATATATGCCACAGCGAGACTTATTTTTAGAATCTCTAAGTTCAGTCATATCACTCCACTACTTTGGGAATTACACTGGCTACGTTTTTCACAGAGGGTGGAATACAAACTCCGCTGGCTTATGTATAAGTCACTGCACAACTCTGCTCCAGAATATCTAAGGGAACTCTGCATTTCAGATGAACTAGCTGACAGACGTCTTACGCTTAGATCAGCTACATCTACGTCGAAAGGAAAAGTGATTATACCTTTACGCAAACAGCGCACTAAATTCGGCGAACGCGCATTTGCGGTCGCAGGCCCTACAGCATGGAATGCTCTCCCAGCAGAGGTGCAAAACTGTGAGAGTGAATTGATGTTTCGGAAAAAACTTAAAACCCACCTGTCCTCTAAATCATTTGAATAAATCCTTAGCATGTGGTCACAAGTACATTGTTTTTCTTAAATTGAAAAAGTTAATATTAAATGTATATCATTATATAATCACTTTGTAAAGCGCCCTTGAGGTATATAAGTTATCCTGTTATCCATAATAATAATGAAAATGATAAATAAAAACTCATAATACAGTATGATAATACTCTGTTTAACACGGGAGGCCAAATTAGCAGTTCACAATGAAATATCCCGGTGCCGATCCTCATGTATGGAAGTGATGTACAGAATTGGAAAAAAAATTAAAGTAGGATAAATGCGATCGAAATGCCATCTCTCAGTCCTCAGCTAAATGTGCGGTAAAACTATGTACATTAGGAGCACAAATGTCAAGGTCCATGCATTATCTAAGGCTGAGACAAGCATTGTTGACAAAATTAAGAAAGTAGTGCTGAATGGACAGCAAAACAATAGGTAAAAATATTTAAGATGCGATCGTTGACGGATGCAGAAAACAAGAAAGACTTATACCCGTATGCAGAGACAAAACTTAAGGTGAGGAAAGTACATTCTTATTTCAAATGCAAAGAATAACCCGAAGGTGAAGACAATAGAATGTACTTTCCTCACCTTAAGTTTTGTCTCTGCATTCGGGTATTAAAAGATGCATGAGGAGATGTATGAGTGTAGAGGAAGCGAGGTCTATATGCAATGACAGAGTGGTGTGGCATTCTATCATCTCCACTTACTGATACGAGGAAACGCCATGGTGATTTGTTTGTTCTCAAAATATTTTTTTTAAAAACATAATTATCGTTGAGCATCAGCCTCACCTCCGGGTTTTTATAATACTTGGCGGCATACTTCTTCCTAATGAGATGATCCTTGAGCATGCGTGAAAGGTGAGCTTCAGATATTTCATCGTCACTCGAGTCGCTGGGTGAATCCGAGAGGAGAGCGGACCTTAACCACCCGCGTTCTTCATCGCTCGGCCCAGCCCCTTCCATATTATACAATCGTAACTTATCACTTCGCCTTTCTGCAAAATAATAAATCACAATTATTAATTATTTTTTAATAAACGAAACATGAAAAACAATGATCACAGTTTATTTGTTAAAGAGTCGACTAAACATTTGACAATAAGGAACTTCAGCCCCACGGGAAATTGGATACTAAAAATGTATTTTTTCGTGCAGTAAAAATTAGAGCATTAAATTGTAGGGCAAAGATTCTTGAAAATGTACAAAGAAAAAACACACTACTTTGAATGACATCACTGGTTCATATAAACCAACCAATCTGAAGAACTAACAGAGAAGAACCTCTCACGTCACACGTGGAGTTATTTCAGAAATAAAAAACTTAAAAAAATCGTAGCGCTGATAATATGATATGTAAATTATTTTTGGCTCAGTTTAATAGTCTATTAACAAATAATAAATAAAAATAAAAACCACTGAACTTCCTCATTATGTAAATGTTTGCATAATTATATTGTCATTTTGTCGAAGAAAACATTATTTATATTGTTTGCATATTTATTTTATTTATACCAAATATTTTATTTTCTAATTACCTGCCTCACTAGGTAGCCAATAACAATTTGTGTATTTAATACTACTCAATATAAAGAATGTGGCTCTTTTTGCGTATGAAATTCTAGAATTTGGCTCATGTTGAACTCATGCATGCCCACTCCTGATTTATAATATATATATTTTTAACAACATAAAAACTGTTCTTTTTCAAAAAAAACTTGTAAAATGTATTCCTTAGCACGGGATTTCCCAGTGAGGAATACATCATAACCAAAGCATACATTTATATTTATAAAAATATTTAATATATTTTTTATAATATTTACAATTTAATTTTATACTGTTTTTATCTATTATTTTATTTTTAATTTTACAATGAAACGGCACTTGTGCTGTATAAATCGTAAAACATTGACGGATGTGCAAAAACTGCAACAATGACTTTCTTTTATTTTGATATTGAAAAGGTTAAATAAAGGCTTTTTATCCTTTTTTATTTATTTTAAAGTTGTGACATGGTGTCAAATAAAAATTTAAACCGCTCTCACGTAAACTCACGTGAAGAAAATCACATGTGTCGTTGTTCCACGATCATGCGAAATATAAATAAATCAAATTAAAAGGGATTACTTTATTTATAAAACAGAACACTATCACAGATACAGTAATTAAATGTGTAAAAACATATGCAGATTTGTTCCAAGATCAGATTTCTGAACAAGCCGTCTCTGGTTATGGTCAAGAACATACAAACTTGTGTTATACATAACCTCTGTAAGAAATGCTATCATACAAAACTAAGACCAGTATGTTTCTCGTGGTTTACTATACACATGCGATAACGTGAAATCTCCCAAGCGTTTCATTCCTCCGATTTGTATGAAACTTTAAAATACTGGGTTTATAACTGTATCGCAGATTCAAACAAATTAGAGGGTGGAAAACATTGTAAAACCAGGCAATTTTACGGTTTCACACACACCAAAAGTCCCATTCATCTAGCCAGACAGGAAATATTACTCCCAGTATAACTAAAACATTATAACACATGAAATAACAGGATAATTTAACAAAATATTCCACATACCTTCCTTTGTTGTGACAACTCCATGAATAATCTTATCACCTTCGCACATTTTCTCTTCTGTAAGGTGGCTGTTGGAGTCAGAATCCCTGTCACTGGAGTGGTCTTTCCCCAGGACCTGATTCATGTAGGACATGAAGGGTCCGATATCCAAAGCAGCCTCCAATCTCTGGATATGCAATGGTTTAGCAAGATCATTCTTCTTAGAGGCTCTGAAGCCCATTATCGGTTTTTCTGCCATGCTAGGTGTGTGCTGTCAAAATATTACAAAAATGTAAATATTGCATCGCTCGAAGAGTAAATATTTATCACCCACAAAGTGGATATCACACATTGACGGCGAAATATAACACTATACACCAATTCTTCAAATTATGCGGAACAAGACGCAGTTTAATTTAGGTAACCTATCATTCACAAAACCTTCAAATTTACACTCGACATTATTATATTTGTAATCTTTCACGATCGTGTACTCACATTAGGGTGAAAATCCGATCAAGTTTTCATTTCATCGGTTATCTAACTGAATAACTGACAATTTGAACAAAATGGCGAGCGCAAAAATTTACCAATTTAAAGCCAAGTATACGCTCACCGCGTCTCATATAACTACTCATTTCTGTTTCGGGCTTGAAAAAACCCGTGCCCGCCATCATTGATAGAGTAGGTGCCACCGCGTTCAAAAATACCCACGCTATGATTGGTAGATTTTAATATCTTGAAAATTTCAACCAATGGGACGTCAATCGTGGAAGCTTTCTTGGAACACAAATTTGTACCAAAATTCAAAAATATTTTTTAATCGAATTTTTTTACCTCTCTTTTACTATATTTTCTGAGAAAGATAGCTTTATTTTACTATGTAATACCAAAGAATTTGTTATTAATAGAATATTGCACGATTTCAATTATGATTCACTTAGTAAAATATTTGAGTAGATTATAAATAAGGTATGAAAATAAAACAATATAATTATTGTCTATGAATGTTCTTTGATATTATAAAAAATAATATACAAAAAAGTTCAGTAGGTAGCAGGTTCTTTATGCTAACAGATTCTGTAAAGGTTTTATGGTAAGATGATCAGTCTTACACTTCAAGTCCAGGGACTATGAAATATTATAGTGTGAAAACACCATTTTAAATAAATATTTCATATCAACCATGACGGGAATCGAACCCGAGACCTCTTAATTGGTAGGCAAACGCACTGACCATTACACCAGGAGGCCAACCTTATATATATATATATATATATATAAATATATATATAAATAAATATATATATGTATATTTATAAATATATATATGTATATTTATAAATATATATATATATATATATATATATATATGTATATATATATATATACATTTGTATATATATTTATAAATATGTGTATATATTTTTATATTCCAGTAAAATGGCTACATAGTGCAGAGCCAATTCTACCATATAAACATGAACATAAATATAACCATAAACAAAAATATAAACATAAATATAAAACATTAAAATAAATATAAACATAAACAAAAAACAAAATTTTATATTTGCAGCACTTATGGTGGTCTTAGCATATCCCGCCATCGCTCGAACAACGGCGAATGGATCCACCCTGCAGTGGCTTGGAGAAGTGCGTTGTTAGAGCTTTTCAGGCGTTCCCATAGGCTCCAGGCTCTTTGGCGAAGTAGGGCAGTGAAGGTGTTTACCCGTCCAGCTGTAAACATTTCGGAGGCACTGCAATACCTAGGCAGTTGGAATAATTGCCTGTATGAATTATTATACGTGACCCTTAATTTATTCCATGCTGCTTGCATATAATTATTCCAGTTCCGCTGTATACATGGGTATTATATTAATTCATTATTGTTATTTACATGTTTTTAAAAGTATTTTTGTAATATTTTATTTTAAAATTATATTTCCTTCTTCATATTGAAGACTTCCTACGATCAGGGGTGATTGAATGATTCACTTTTTTAATCTATGAAATTTCTTAACTATTCATTTATAATAATATTTTATTTTATAATTAAGCAGTGTTATTATGATCAATTTTTCTTCTGTGTTATTTTTATTACCTACGGAGCAGAGAGTCCCAACCTCTTTTTGGGTAAGAACTTTTACATAAGAATTCGATAAGTGCCTTTTGGTACCACACCACCACCACAATGATTATGCCTTAGTCAAATAAATAGCTATTACAAATTAAGTAAATTGCTGTGATTTTATTTAGTTTATGAAATAATATATGGGCAAGTCTTCACTTTGATTTTACTAGTTCATTTCAATAGTTTTGATTTAAGGTAATTTATAAACAAATAAGTTTATTTCTATTTACATGTTATATCTTTAGCTTTTTAATCTTTATTTTCTATTGAATATGTTCTGTAACTTGAATTATAAAAATAAAACTATTATTTTATTTGTTGGTTGGAAGATATTGCCATTTGGCAATAAGCCCGCTAATGTACAAATAACATTATGTACAAAAAGTTAAATAAATAAAAATTCAAACTGAGAATTTATAAATCATGGCAATTTTTAAGAAATGTGTGGGTCTATAAAAATATACTAATTTTTTATTTATCATTTATCTGAATACAAATGTGATAAATGTTTTCATATTTAGAACATATACTCATATTACTTGCTGTTCATTTGTTTTTCATTAAATCAGTTTTTCTAATTTTCACTATAAGAACAAAGTAATTAAGTGTATTATACATAAATAAAGGATGTATTATTATTATATGTGCGACCATATCTCGCGTACTGCTTTGACCATGTTCTTCTTTCTTCAAAAAAGCTTCCTTACAGTTTTCTGAACCGGCTGTCCAAAATGAAATGGACAATTTTTTCCAGTCTGAAATAGCCCTGCTAGAAAGGAATTTTTTTGGGGTTGAGATTTTAGATAGAATTGAGATATAATCGGCATAAATTTTATAATTTCTTAATGAAGCAAAGTCTCTAAATGGAACTATATTGCGAGACTATTATCTCTGCCTATTGGGTAATAGGTAACTTGAGATTTTAAAATCATAAAAAAAACACGGATTCTTCAATTAATCATTTAATTTCACAAGAAAACAAAAATTTCGATAAATCATACAGTAATTTGTTAGACATACTTTTGGTTTTATTACATGATTTGATGGTTGGATAATTTATTATTATTAACTAAAATGCCACAAAAATTGTAACACTGTATGGTGATAAATTTTTGTTACTTAATGGTTGTTATTCCAATTTCTTTAATTTAATAAAAAATTGCAAAATTAGAATGCTACTTATTTTTTCAATGCAATAACCACTATATTTAAAAAAAATGTTCAAGGGACTTAAAAAGTTATAAATAGTGAAAAACTTTTAGTTTATTTTCTTGTTTTTACAGTTTAAAAAAAAACACTCCTGTGATGGAGCAATTTAACCATACCAATGTCAGTAAATTTATTAAGCAAATAACACTTGAGTGGCAGTTCTTTTTCTCAATTCAAATCAAAATATCATATTTTACCCAATCAAAGCGGGCAAATGCATTTCTTAAACAGACAATTTAGTTATACTTAACATGGAAACAAAGTTCTATCTACAATCTTCTATGTATTGTTTTTTAAACTCCTTCCATGAACGGATACCCCTGAATTTTGTCATTAAATTTGCAGATGCAAAACAAATGTTTTAGTCATAAATACCCTTAATACCGTGATAAGAGGACTGGCGGAGTTTGTCAAGGGATATTTCTGACCTGGTATCATACGCTGAAATGACAGATGGCTGTGCAAGAGGACTAATGACATAAAGAAAACTTGTATATGTACGATATAGCTGACTCAAATAAGGTTTACCTGGATCAGCATTATAAATTTAAAAATAAATTTGATAAAAACAGGGGGAAGATAAGAATGCTAAAACCAACAGTAACTGAAAACCTTCGCACCAATTTAGGTAAAAAGCTTTGAAATTTTTGCATGGGGATTGATATGGTAAGGATTATTCTAGTGGGTTTTCTCCAGTTTAACAGCAGCACATTGGCAAAGTTCTCATCGACCATGGGACAAAAATATTTGACGCAACACTACAGTTCTGTAATATCTTTCTTCATCGGTAACCACCTGTATTGAAAATAAATAACTGGAGTTTACCCACTTTCCAGCCTTTTTTTCACTCCTTTCTAATCCATAGTTGGGGTTTAATAGCTAAAATTAACAATGAAAGATATTTTTATGCATACTTGGCTGTTTTATTGACTTTTTTGAGCTGGAAAACGGTGCCCTCTCTTCAAAAGTTTCATCTGTTTCTTAAATTTTTCTGTAACTTGGCAATGCAAAATCTTTTATATGTAATATGGTAACCATAACCATTCCGCACAAAGCAGCAACAGTACCATAAATTACTGCACCAACTATAGATGGAACTATTATAGTAGCAGCAATTAACAATCATGTAACAATAATTTCAAGAGCATCATTCTTTAATGAGGTGTTAAAAAGCTTATTACTTTCTTTACATAGTTTTCTGTTCGTTGATTGCTGTAGACGTTTGAATAGTCGATATTTTTGGTTTTACTACAGTAGTTTTCTTGTGATTGGAATTTAATTCCATTTTATTACTTGACTTTTCACTATGAGATATGTTAGGTAGGCTTTACCTAGAGATATTCTCTTAACTCTTGCATTCTGTACCATAAACTTCTTTTCTAGAAACTTTCTTACTCTCTTGAATATCTTCTTTTAATCTTATGATCATTTACCTGATTACTGATTGAATAACAGCAAAGAGACACACAATATTCCAATATTTATTCAAAATCATTCTTCCTTAAATTTCAGGCCTTTCCCGTATAAGATAACTACTTTCTCCCACCATTTTCTCAATATCTTCTAAATATTTTTCTAAAGCTTTTTTGCTTTTGATTTTATTATCTTTAGTACTTGGATCTTGGATATAACCAAATGGGCCTTCTAATCCAGAGAAATAACCAGCTGTTTTAGCATATTTTACTGTTTCATCGTAGATCCAACTATCTTGTCTGTTGCGTTGCTCAGCATAATTTACACAACTTTCTCTCAATAATTTTGCATTAGGCCTTTCTTCACTCGTAATCCGATCTTTATCTATACGTTCATTCAACCCTTGTGCAACAGAATCAAAAAAGCATTTCCCTTTACCTACAACAGCTCCTTTCCTAAAGGTGTTAGGCAAATTCTTTCTTAATTTCCCTAGACATTCTTTTTTTTGCTCTCCATTCTTTGCATCTATCTGATTAAAAATTGAGATAGGATCTCTAGTAAGTTGGTTAGGTTTAAAACTATGTCCTATTGTATCCTAGTCTCCAGAAGGGATATTTTTAGATCTTGCTCACTATCCATAAACTTCACTCCTCACTCTATTACAGAATTTATAAGACTGATTTAATAGGGACCTCAAGCTCTATCATTAAACGCTATTAGAATATTTTTACTAATAATCATTACTGATATAAAACTTTTATTTATTCCTAAAATTTGATTTTTCTATAAACTTACCATAATCTTTTTATTTCCAAATAAATTTGTATTCATTTAGCATTATATCACTTATAACATATAATAAATTTTCAGTAACTAAAACCAGCTGTTGTGAGAAGCAGTTTTCTTGGAATCACTTGGTCTACCGCACCAGACCATCTATATCTTCTAATTTGCTTTTCCCTATTCCACTAATAATCTGTTTTTGAAGAGACATACCATGCAAGGAAGTAAAAGGAACTCCTCTAACTTTTTCGTATAGTGTACTCAATACCTCATGCCGATTATTTGTGATAAGATCGTTTAAATATTCTGTTTTATTTCCTGCCCTATCAAAACAAAGGTCATGGAACTTTTCAAAAATGGGACAAATATTAATTCCTACTCCATATAATATCTTATTTGATAATTTTTTCGTCGTAAAAAGTTTCTCCTCGGCTAAGAAGTGATTTAAATAATTTTCTTTAAAACACGATGCATGAAAATTTCTTAAAATAGAAGCGGCATTATTTCCTGCCATGGATAATACATTTGATAGATATTTCGGCTTAAAACCTTCATTATAGAAATCTTCTAAAAGTTGTGTTCTATTTCCCGTCTCATCGAAACAAACATCATGAAAATTTTTAAAAGCAGAAAAAATATTAACTTTAGAGCCATGTAGTATGCCAGATAAATTACTAGGTGTAAAACAATTTTCGTCATTTAAAAAATGGTATAAATACTTTTTTGTCTCTCCCGTAAAACAAAAATTATGAAACTTTTTCAAACTATCAGCCGCTCCACTCAGTATACTACATAAATCACATGGCCTAAAACCTGCTTTATATAAGTCATCTAAAAGCTTTGTTTTTTTCCTTTTCTCATTAAAACAAACACTATGCATTTTTTTTAAAGTGGAAGAAGTACGAACCCCTGATCCACACAACATACAGGATAAGTTGCTTGGCTTAAAACCTGCCTTAAAGAAATCATCTAAAAGATCTGTTTTTTCCCCTTTGTCATTAAAACACAGATCATGCAATTTTTCAAAAGCATCCTTAGCATTAGCTCCCGCTCTGCATAACATACCAGATAAGTTATGTAGCGTAAAACTTTCTTCCCCATCTCGTTTATTAACAAAGTGCTCTAAATGTTGCATTTTATTTCCTTCTGCATCAAGCCAAAGATCATACAATTCTTTGAAAGCTTTGGCAGCATTAGCTCCCGCTCCACCTAAGATACTAGATATATTAGATAGATTTACTCCTTCTTTTTCTAGAGTTTTTAAATACTGTGTTTTTTTTCCACTCTGATCAAACCAAAGATCATATAATTCTTTAAACGCTTTTGCAGCGTTAGCTTTTGATCGATGTAAAATATTGGACATGTTAGCTAAGCCCATTCCGTTTTTTTCTAGAGTTTTTAAATATCGAGTTTTATTTCCTTCTCTATCAAACCAAAGATCGAATAATTCTTTAAAAGCTTTCGTAGCATTAGCTCCTACTCCACTTAAGATACTAGATATTCGAACTAGATCTATTCCACTTTCTTCTAGTTTTATTAAATATCGTGTTTTTTTGCCATTCTGATCAAACCAAAGGTCATACAATTCTTTAAAAGCTTTTGTAGCATTTGCTCCTGCTTTACCTAAAATACTGGATACATTAGATAGATTTACTCCTTCTTTTTCTAGGGCTTCTAAATATTGAGTTTTATTTCCTTCTGCATCAAACCAAAGGTTATATAACTCTTTGAAAGCCTTTGTAGCATTAGCTCCTACTCCACTTAAGATACTAGATATTCGAACTAGATCTACTCCACTTTCTTCTAGTTTTATTAAGTATAGTGTTTTTTTTCCGTTTTGATCAAACCAAAGATCATATAATTCTTTAAAAGCTCTAGGAGCATTAGCTCCTGATCCATGCAAAATACTAGACATATTAGCTAAACTCATTCCGTTTTCTTCTAAAGTTTTTAAATATCGTGTTTTTTTTCCATTCTGATCAAACCAAAGATCATACAATTCTTTAAAAGCTTTTAGAGCATTAGCTCCTGACTTACTTAAAATACTGGACATACTAGATACATTTATACCGTTTTCTTCTAGAGTTTTTAAATATTGAGTTTTATTTCCTTTTGCATCAAACCAAAGGTCATATAATTCTTTAAAAGCTTTTGCAGCATTAGCTCGGGCTCTATGTAAAATACTGGACATATTGGCTGGGTTTATTTCATTTCTTTTCAGAATTTCTAGTCTTTTTTCTCTAATTAAAAAATCTAAGAACTGATCAAATTCAGGTGTTCCATCTTTACCAATCACGCTTTTAGCAAATTTAGTTTCTTCATTGTGCAGCCTCTTCGATTCTATGTCACCTTCGTCTACAACAGAACGCCTCCGTTTTCTAGAGCTGGGACCAGCTTTAGGACTTTCCTCGGCTGAACTTCTCGAATGACTACTTTGTTTGGATGGAGTAGTTGTAGCATCTCGTAATGGTTTCGAAGACTCTTTGCCTAACATAAAAAACACTCAGATATAATATTTTGATTTTTATTAGGAAAAGCAACAGATTTTATATAAAAAATAATAAAATGTAAAAAATAATACATACATCCAGTTTAAGTTTTTCACAAATATAATGATAGAACTTCGGTATAATCCGATAATTTTATGCTATGAACAGCCTATTAGCATCATTTTTTGAAATTGCAAACTTTAATTGAGTCACTAGACTTTTAACAACTTATACAGTAATAAATTAAAAACAGAGCCCTTATCATGTCACTCCTTCGTTTCGTAAGTTCATTCGTATTACATGTAGCAAGAATGAGAGCCTAATATAATTCTGATTGCATTAGAGTGAATAGATATATGAGATACGAACTAACTTATGAAACGAAGGAGTGACATAAGAAGGGATCAGATACATATCGATAAAACAAAATTTTCATTGAAAAATGGTAGCCAAAAAGATTGTTTTTTGCTTAAATTTAATTTTAAAACTGTATTTTATTTTTTAATAACTAGTTTGTGGTATTTACAAGTGGTATGAATCACGTTTTGTGACAATATCTATCTAAAGACAGATAAGTTTGGAGTTTGTTTGGAAACTCCTGCAATAGAATTCTATTGGAATACTAAATGCTATTTATTTTTAAAGGAGACAAAACATTGAGTATTGATGTCCTAATGATGGTTATATTTGTAAATATTATTGCATTAGTAAAGATATCATACAGTGAATATCTAAATATAATTTTGCAATACATATCTTCCAGTTCTTTAGTCAAGTAAGTCTTAAAAATTTACATAGATTATAATTTTATGGTTTTAGGTATCCACTTGTTATTTGGCAAGATATAAAATATTTAGCATTAGTTTATTTTTAATCCTTGACAAAGGAACAGTCATGTTCTAAAATCAGTTGGCATATTAAATTTATTTTAGTGATTTTAGACAAACTAAATAAATAGTTAAATGATTTAACATGGAAAATCAGAAAGTTAGTGCTTCAAATATTCAACAATTCTCTACTAATAAAGCAAACATTTTGCCAAATATCCTACCCCGAAATGTCGGTTGAAAAAATAGTTTTAAAATATGCACAGATCAACATCATTAGATTTGAAGTGACCATTGAAATATTTATTTTCTCACTATCTCTAAACGTGTCATTTGGAAATTCAGACTAATGGACTGGAAGATCGATATTCCATATTTTTCGATAACATTAACTTCAGTAAATGTTTTTGAAAAATGAAGATTAATTTTTCATTAAAACACAGATTTGAAACGTTTTTTCATCAATAGCTCAACATTATAATATGGTTTATAAGTGTATAAATATTCAGTTTGAGGTATTCAGTTTAACAGATTTTAGACACACCGGTCATATGTTAATTTTTGTATAAATACTAACATAATATACAGTTGTGTCTAAAAAATTATTTATTATGGCTGTATAAAAATTAGATATATTTTCAGTATAATAATATGTAACATCTTGAAATGTATAATGTAAAATGTCTTGTATAACTAATAAATCCTGATTCATAATGAGGTGAGATTGGTTTGACAAACAGCGCTTGATATACCAACTATTAATTTTAAAATGAGTAAAGAATGTATTTTTAACTATAGTTAAAGACCTATAATTTGTCAAATTTACTTTGTTTATAAATAGTTATATTATGAAAGGTTTAACAGGTGATACACAGGCGCTGCTTCTTAGTTTGTTATTTATAACATATCTGGAAACCGTGCGGGCAAAAGAGCGCGACGCGGCCACTGTTGTAACGGGCTTACATACTAAACAGACTTAATACTAAAGTGAGATATAAAATTTGAGTAATATGCAGCAATCAATGCAAGTGAAATAACAATGTATTTTTCATTAGAAAATAAATCAAGGGAAAAACTGTAGAGAGATCAAATAAAGAAATGAAACATGATGTTCCACCATCAATTCTCAGCAGTTGGGACTGGTTTCCACCACATAAATTAGACTACTAACCTCTTTACATATTGTTACAATTTTTATCAATTAAATTATTGAAATAAATATATTTTTCTATGCGTAAAATTGTGGAGAAGAGTTTTATACTGACAATTTTTAAAAAAATCAATTACTGCATAATACAAGATAAGATTTAAAGGTTATTGTGTCACAATTCTGAGTAATCTGTTTAAAAACAAATTAATTGAAATTGTACGTTTTTCATATTTCAAACATGTTTTATAGATATAAATAAAGAAAGAAAATATTACTATTTGCAGAAAGAAGTTAAAATCTCAGTTGTGAAACTATCGTAGCATTAATTTGCCAAAATAGAATAATAGAAAGGCATTGAGTGTTTGGGTATATTATAACTACTGATGTAATTGGTAAATAAAATGATGGAACTTCTTATTGATAGTTCGGAGAATAAAAATAAAATCTCAAACTTCGACAAAGGTAAGGCAGCGCGTAGAAACCTATGTCTAGATGAAAATTGAAACAAGGTAACAAGTATTTAGGTTAGATTTAAATTAATTATTTTAAAAAGTGGTGTGTTAACGTGTTTCTATGTGCAATAAATGTGTTTGAAAATAAATTAACCCTTTCCTGCTATTTTAATTATTGCCGTAGTAACCTTGATCGTTTGATACATAAAAAGATGCTTCAACAGAATGATCAACGCTTATTTCGAATATGGGAAAAATTACATATCTAAATACTTTTGCCTTGTTCCAAAACTTCTGGAAACAGTAAAAACAACATTGGGAAAACATCTCATGTCAACATTGCTGTGTGAATTTAAAACATTTCTACCCTGTACACATTAAACAAGTGACGCATGATACAATATACATAGCTTTCACTCAAATAATCTATGATTACATTCTATTTAAACGAGGTAACATCGACTAAAATAAATACATATACAAATTCGACGAACCTTGAATCAATACAATGTTAAACACTTAATAAATAAGTAACAAGCGTAACAGTGTATCACGCGACGAAATCGAGTGGCCTATTAAAACCACCTTTTCTATTCATGTACTGGCGATATTTTCTCTTCAGGACGACTTGCACTTCCCCAACGTCATTATTTTCAACTTTCTTACCTTTAGTCGATTCGAAACCACCAAAACCCATCATTCTAATCATGTCCTGTTCCTCTGGCGTCTTTCCTTCTAGATCCGCTTGTGTTATGGCGGGCCTCTCGTGAACGTTCTGCCTCGGAGTCGGTTTACTCGGCCCGGCAGGCCGCTCACTAGAATCTGATCTAGAACGATTTCTTCTTCTCTCTATAGAGCGACGGCGTCTGTCCCTGTCCCTTGATCTGGATCTAACTCTTTCTCTACTCCGCTGTCTCCTCCTATCTTCCTGCCTCCTGTCTCTTTTATCATCTCTTCGTCGTGGACTCGGAGATCGCCCCATGGATGACAGACGCCGCGCTCACCTGCGAATCGAATTTGAATTTAAGTCAAATATTCTACTAAAGTTTTAAGTAAAGGCATGGTAATTAAGCGAAAATAGATACCTTGAAATTTAGAAGAAAACAATAAATGAGGATAACAGGCATTAACGCCTCGTTCTGCACCCAAACCAAGCCTCACTTTTGCGAATAATTCATAGATATTTTTTTAATCGGCATTATGATGATAATAAACAGTTCATAGACAAAATTCAAATTTTCATCAATTTTCTTCCCTCTTTGACCGGTGCGGACCAACACCCGGGTTTTGTTCGGACCCTCTTTTCATCTTTACTTCCATTTAAATTTTTATCTAAAATTATTTTTGATCTGAAAGTGAAATAAAAACAAAGAATTTTTTTTCATGTTGATATCCAGTTTTTTTTTTAATTGAGAAATCACAATAAATCTTTGATTCTATAAACTAACAGTATCAATAAGTAGGCAAATGAAATAAGCAAATCAGATGACAGAAATTATAAATTCCATTTTGCTCACCAAATGCAAAATAAGAATGGGATATTCAGAAATAATTGGCTTCGGAAGCATCTCTGTCAGAACTCATAAATTGAGTGAGATCGAGTAAATTTTGAGAATAATTTGAGCAAGTTCGAGAAATGCAAAAATTTTAAGCAATTCGTGAGAATTTCGTACTTAGGTGATGGTCAAAAAATATCTTATTACCGTACCCATATTGTAAATTTTTTGCCAAAGTACGGTTTGTCAAAAATTATTAGAAGTTAATTTGTGTTTTTGTGACTTTTCTCTTATGGTAACTCTTAATTTTATTTTAAAAAGTAATATTTAAATTTTTATTTATCCAAATATTCAAAATGGGAATCAAGTTAAGGTGAAGTGAGATTCTAACCTTGATTGATAAGCGAATCCATAACTTTTCCATTGTTTTTTTTACATTTGATGTGTAATTTTTTTCGGAATAAATATTTTATTCTGACCATTCTCTCTGATAATAAAAAAAAAAAATCGTTTTTTTTGCATATTAATAGTACTCTTTACAGGTCATTCTTAAATAAACTCAAAACCGCAACATTGATTCTACAGTCTTTGGTAGTATATAATTTATTTTATTGGTCCGGTCCACTGGGCAGACACCAATGAAAACACTATTTTCACAATCACGTTTTGGGTAGGAATTTAAAATAAAATCTGGCATAATTTCATCCACTTCACTTTCAGGGTCATTCAGAATTTTTCGATTTCTTAAAGAAATATATCCACCTTTCTTTTACAAAATCTATCCACTTCCATTCTGTTTTTTTTTTTTTTTTTTTCTTTTTTAAGAAAAGAAACATTTGTGTTCTTATGATATACCCAAATATTTAATTTTGAGGGCCATTTTCAACGAGTTGTAAATAACTCACTATTAGAAAATAGAAACAAGTTGGGGTAGAGTCACAGACTACAGATATCTGGTAGAGTGGGATTCGAACCACGGATCTTTGGTCCGTGAGTCCGAGACACTAGCCACAGGGCCACAACCCTATTTATGTTGATTCTATCAAGACTAATTCTGCCGCTATGAAGTTCTTCAGATACCTACATAAATTGCTGAGAGCATTTGTCACCCAAACTTGCCTTGGTCCCCACAACCTCTCTCTAATGCCGGAGTATCTATTTACTCATTTGTAGTCAATACAGCCGTGGAAGATTTTTTTAGCGCACGTTTAACCCAGGATATTTTGTCAGGACAGAGGTCTATAAATAATGGTGACAATCGACAATGAAATATATCGGGACTGATGGCCATGATGAAAATATCATCATTATTAATTATAAAATTAGGCACTCATAACGAGTGGAGGCGTATAAAAAAAAAAAAAAAAAGGCACTCATAAGTTGTAATCATAAAAATTACTAATTTCGATTTCTACAAATTTTCTTCTCTTTTTTTACTGGCTGTAATTTTTTTTTTGTTTATTATCTAAGTACTAACTTTTAATTACAAAAACATGATGTTTCTAGTTTAAGCGCTTAGCCGCTTGGTTACCATGTACAAAGGCCCGTATTACAATGGGAAGTTAAGAGCTAGAGTTATCTTTAATAGGGAAACATCATAATCTACAAATACCGATAAAAATATAAGTGAAATGGATTTAGAAAAATTTATTGTATTTTCTAAATCAATTTGTATATATTGTGGAGATGTTTGGTTTTGTTTTAATGAAATGTTTTCATTCATAACTTTTAAAATAAAATTGATAAAAAACGAATCTCCTCAAAAACGTGACAGGTTTGACCTTGACAATTTTGTGATGTCAAGATTCAAGACGATGTTCCATACTTAAACAGTCACAAAGTTCAAAATTTAACCGAATCATAGTGTATTAGGAGCGTAGCCAATGCAATGAACCGTTTTCGGAGAAATTCAATATTATAAATGCTACTAATAAATACCTACTTAAAATATTTTTTACTCGACAGTATTTCATAGACCCTTAGTAATTTAAAATTGTTGAAAAAGGTGATATTCCCCTATTTTCAATTAAATATTTTTTGAAACATATTAAATTCCAGATGTATATACTTGTTAAATTCCAGATTTCTGTAAAAAAAAAAACTTTTTATAAATAAATCAAAAAAAAAAATTTCAAACAAATAAAAGTACACATTTTTGGCCGAAAATTCGATTTTCCTATATTGACAATAAATTGTAATCGCGGCCGAGGTCTTGAGATTGATTTACCTATATGAAATTGATTTATACATATATTATGTAATTTAACAGGGTTATAAAAATTAACCCTTTTAATACAGGTACATATAGTATTATCCTGAATATAAGTAAATAAAAATATAATCTATGGTAAAAGGGAGAATAAAGATTTAAAATTATTTAGGAAAGAAGAAACAAAAAAAATTGCACCACATACCACATACCAAGAGTCCCATTAAGAAAAAAACACATTTCATCTTTGTGATCTCATTGGCATTTGAAACCAGAACCCTCTGTTCATGAAGTAAGGTCCCATTACATCATGGGAACTGCTATTTTATGGAATTATACTGAGTTAAAATGTCAGATTTTCTTTCAGATTGGATTGATTTTACCGCCGGTGTGCCATCAATCCAATAACCCAAAACCTCCCCTGTTCGGATCATTTACAAGCCGATGATTTGCAATTATATATTCATTTTGAACCCGATGACATTTAAATGTTTGAGTTGTTCCTTTATCCTTCTTCTTTCCTTCCCATAGCCTCTTCTCTCCTTTCTTCACTTGTAAATTTTTAGTTAATTTTTGTTTTAAATTGTAAGATTCTGCATAATGAACCTAGAATGTGTACATTTACTTGTAATTTTCTCAAACTGGGTAGGTAGGAAGAAATTGCCTTAAGGCAATATGCTCGCCCTTATATGTGTATAAAGTGTTAAATAAATAAAACTTCAATTATCCGAACTCCGACTATCCGAATCGCTGATTATCCAAATCGAATTCCCGAGTGTGACCACATGCAACTTCTCACTGTCAAGCGGATGCGCAACTTAGCTGCCCAAAAACTGATGATGATAGTCAAACAGCTTACTTTGACCCGAGATGTTCAGCAAGCAATGATTTTTTGTGAGTGTTGCCTATTAATTTAATTAATTAAAAGCTCTTTTCTTCCATTCTCAGCATATATACAGTAATTAATTAAAACAGATGGGAAAAATCCAACTATCCGAATTTTTTATGCTCCAAATGGGGGTCCAGTCCCAATTGATTCGTATAATTCGAATTCTGCTGCACTTACAGATTTCAAATACATTTTTTTCTCAACAATATTTGAGTAATGAATGTACATTTAGAACATTTGATATTGTATTACATCAGAAACCTAATTGTTGAAAAATAGAAAACTTCTTTACAAATACTGACTAAATCTAATACCTTCATCTTCCAAATAATGTTTTGGGCTGGAAATCCAATCTTGTGTATTTACATACAAAATACACGAGAAAAACTGTTTTCTCATGCCGGGAGTGTAGTTCAGAATAGCACCCCTCTGAAAGGAATTTGGGGAAAATGTTTGCATCAAAAATGCAAAAATTGTGATTTCCTTTTCTTACCTTTCAATATTTAACCATTAGGCCGCTAAATAACAACATATTGTTCTTAGTCTGGCTTAGTTTCGTTTATTCATTTAGTTTCGTACACTAGTTACCGGGTTTATGCAAATTGGTCACTAGTAATTTATGTCCGCTTTGTGGTGTATGGTTAGCACGTATGTTATTATGAATCAGTGAAAGAGAATCTTTTTCTTTAAAGTTGTATGAATAGGCATAGCAGTAGTGTGTTTAAAAAAAACGAGTGTTTAATTTTTCGATGAGTATAGCTTCCTTGTACTGGAATCTGAAGCACAATACTAATTATATTGCCGTGTAAGCAATGATAAGACACGCTGCGATAATTAATACAACAATATTGAGCCCCATGCACCATAAGACAGAATGTTTAAGTGGTTCAATATCACGGGGTAATTACTACAATTAGGTAACTTCAAAATTAGCATTTGTGAGTTACCCACTAAAAATATATTTTATTATCCTCCTTCATGAATGCTACAAATAGACAAGTTATGGAGGAAGATACAAAAAGGTGTTTTTAGTGGGTAACTCGAAAATGCTGATTTTGAAGTTACCTAGTCCTAGTAATAACTCCACAATATAATAATCAAGTAAAAAACATGTTTATTAAGATGAGAATATTTATTTGAAATATGTAGACTGTTTATAAAAGTACACATTCAAAAACATTTTGCAATTTTAGTCTACAAATCCAACAACTTTTACACCATATTTAACATTTACTATAGGTACAAATATTATTGTTTAAAATCATTTACATTCTAACAACTAAAGTGTTTATTTACATAAAATGGATGTATGTATATTGTATAAATATATTTAGATTTAAGTTACACATTTTCATCACTAGGAGAGTAAGTATACAAAAGAAAAGAAAATAAGCTTGAAAGAATTCTGTTCGTGAAATGCATTAACGGAAATACGTTAATGGATTCAGAACAGTTGTGCATTTTATAATACGTACATACAAAAAAATATTCAAAAGATAAATCTCTTTTAATACCAGAAACCCACAAGAGTTTACGAAGAAAAGTTAACAAATAGGAAATAAACAAAACTTAAATCTAATTATTCATGGTAAATAAATGGCATCACAACTAATAAACTACCTACTCAGCTTTACCCTAAACCTTGTTTGATCTTCACATGTTACACTTAAAATATACAGATCAATACCTTCACGTTACATATAAAATGGCATACACATTGTTACCTATGTAATATGTGAATTTGGTAGTTTGTACTTTATTACAAATTAAAACAAGATGTACAATATCAGGTCAAACGTGACGGCATAACTCTTCAAGACTTAACAAAAGCGTAACAGGTAGTGTCTCAATCAATAAATAGTTAGCTAAAGATCTGTCCAAGGCTAAATACTAAAGCTATGAACAAAACCGACTGTTTGAAGGTTTAGCAATAATTTAAGAAGGAAGTAGGATAATCTTTTTACACATAAAATACCGGTGGCGGTTTTATTTACATTTATACAATGTCCTCTGTCTTTATAACCGTTTTGGCAAAACACACTATGTAATGGTAAATTTTCAGCGGCTTCTCACTCAATCCTTCTGTTTCTTTTTTAACAGCACTTTTAATATCCATCACCAGTTTAGTGTTTATTTTTCGTTTCACTTTCACATTTATCACAGTTTATATTTCAACCACAACTGAAATTTCGACTAAAAATATGTTATTAAACACAACAAATGTACGATAAACATGTTATTTTATGAGACTCTTATGGTACTCGACAACAATCAACCTTTATTTGAATTAGACACAAAATATGTATCTATTATAGCACTGAGATTACGATACATGCAATAAAATTTGGTCATTTAATAAAATGAAAATCTGATAGATAAAATTATTTAACATTCTAAACCTCAATACCTAGATATGTAGTACAACATTCTACAGTTCAGATTTATATATTCATTAAAAATAAACATTCAAAAGCTGGCGTTAATTTCTAAAATGTGTTACGCAGGCTGTTTCTTTTTTTAAAATATAAACACAAAGACACATAGGTCTTTGCCTCGTTCAAGTAAATGTACATTGTCATTGACGGTCTCAGACACAGCTGAATTTGACTCCATCATCACTAGAGTAGCAGTTATGGCAATGCAGTTGGTTGTGACGAACTCGTACATCAGCGCCGAGTCTTCCATCGCCCAGTCGGACGCCGCAGACACAACACTTGAAACACGACAGGTGGTAGAAGAGACGCAAAGACTCAATTATCATGGCTGCACCTCGACCTGTGGAAGACACAAAATAAGTTAAAAGATCGTTCTCCTATTTCTACTAATATGTAATTTAGTAAAAGTATAAAACATTAAAATAAAAGTAATAAAATAATGATTCTGCAAAGTATCAACAGGGAGGGTTCGATGTTTTGCAGGATACCCGCTCGTACAGTGCAGGCTTCTGTGCAAGTCAGTGAAGCGTAGACTATAATCTGTCTGTATAATAATGGGCCTTACTTATAAACCTAGTATAAAGGTGTGCCTAATAGTGGTAGAAATTCTACCACTATGCCTAGATGTAACTTTATACCAGGTTTATAAGTAAGGCCCAATATATAAAAAGGAGAAAGTACTACACTTAATAATACCTATGAGTCGTAAATGTATAATTAAAACATTTTGAGTCACTAAAACATTAAAAGACGGGAATTCATGTATAAACACTAGCATGAATGTTACAAACTGTATAATTATACGCACAAAACAAATCAAGCCGTTTCGCAAGCAGGTAGGCAAAGATGATACAGTGCTACATTTACCCTTTTCCCATTGTTTGAACATTAATTTATCTTCAATGTCGGTCAATAATTAATTGAGGATTGAATCCAGTGATGTGTACAATTTTTTTTATTTTTAATGTAATTATGTTAAGGGTTATTTAACACTCGACCATTCAGATATCCACCAGAACAACTGTTCAGGAGTACAAAGTACTTGACTTAAGACAGATATACATGCTTAGATTAGTTCAATATTACTACTCGCGTAATACCCTACACGGAACTATCAAACACTCTCATGACATGAGACTCAGACCAGTACACTTACACATAATGAACTAACACTACACACTCACAATGCTTTCATTCGCTCCTCACACCCAAAAAATACAGCATCATACAACCTCACTGGAAGACACTCACATGCTACAGACTTAAGACAGTTTACACCAAACACCTTATTCAGTTCGGTGGAAAACAAGCCGAATACACACTGATAAGCATATTGTCATTACATTTATTATATAATTTGTAGGGTATTTGTAAGTTATGTCATAATGAAAAATAAATTGATATAAAATAAAACCGTTTGAAATAGCTAATTAGAAATAAGTTACAAAAAATGTAGTACATTATATACTGCTTTCTGTTACCAAATAAATAAAGAATAAGGAAGTTCGGTGGTTTTAAAAAAAAAATACATATTAGCTAAAAAAGTATCAAACTAATCTTTTTATTTATTATCATTTTATTTTTTTACACCACAATTGGGCAGGAGGCTCAATTATAGTGGTGAATTACAGGGCACAACACCCAGGCTGGAGAAAAACCAATTAATTTTTTTGTGTTCTTACTGGTAATCGAACCTGGAGCCTTCCGTGCGTGGGACAAGTATCTTAGCCATTACACCACGAAGGTCGGTAATCATGGCAGTTTTGTAATTTTGAAAATCCCCAAAGAAACTTAAAATCAAAAATCTCAAAATCACTCTGTCCGCGACGTCAAGAGTTCAAGACAGCGAGTTTTTCTGACATTTAAAGGTAGAATCCCGTAAAATTCTAAAAAAAAAACTATTCGTACCTGCTAAAAGTCAAAACACGCTGAACGTCGAAAACATGGCTGCCCTGGAAATTGGAAATCTGTTGCCAGTTGCCACAACAATGCCATAATTGATTGGTTATTGTAAACACGAGTTCACATGAACCTGTGACGTTTCTAAAAAGTTCATTTTTATAAATTGAATACCCTTATTTTTTAAATTACTTAAACATTTTCAATATGCGATTTCTCATAGCATTGAACTTCCTCATTGCAATTAAACTAAAGTTCACATACTGACCGAGTTCTTCACCGCAATGCGAGCACTTCTTCTTTCCACTGACGCTGAGCATCCTCTCAGGGGAGTCCCCGGCCGTTGGGGGTGCCACAGGCGGGGGCGGCGGGGGCTGTGAGGGAGCCGGGGAGCGCTGCGCCCCGCCCCTGCCCTGCACCCTCTGGGTGAGGGTCTGAATGACGGCGTCCGGCAGGTGCTTGGGACGGTTCTGCGGATTGATCTGCGCCTGTTTCTTGATGTTGCTGCGTAGCTGGTCTATTCTGCGCTGCTCAGCTTCCTAAAATAAATTTAATACAACAACATTAAAAAAACATTAAATTTCATATTCTAAGGCTGATAGTGTTTTTCTGAATTGTTATTCCATGTATCGATAGCATATCTTGACAATAATATTGCAGTTCCCATCATCTCTCTACGGAGAGATGATAGGAACTGCAATATTACGCAACACTACGGTGTTAGAGTTTTTTTTAATAATGTTATTATGTAGTGATTACCAAATCACAGTCATAATAATTTATATTATTCCTTAGGTTTTCATTATAAATAATACAAAGATCATACACAAGTTAAGTAAGGGTTATAATTCCATAATAGTGTCACAGGAAAAATGTTGTAAATGAAAAAAAAATGTTCTCCAATTTCATTTTATACAAGTCCAATTGAAAGTCATCATTATGTCTTATGTCTGAATACTAGTCTTAATGGAGATAATTGAAACCAAAAGATTATAAAAATCAAAATAAAGAAATAGTTTTTTAAAGTTTGGTTGGTGGGCATACATAATAAAAACCTATAAAAAATATTTTAGTTTCAGAGCAAAATCATCACCTGTATAAGCCAATGCTGATTATAATCATATTTCTGTGGATCAGATTTTCTCTTAGGCTGAAGCCATTCAGCTCCAGCAATTAATCTAGATCTTGGGGCAGCACTAAGAGCCTAGAAACGAAAAGAAATTGTGAAAATAGTTTATTGGGATGAAAATCTATTTTTATGTCTATAAGATTAGTTGATAAATGTTGATGCAGGTGTAATAGAGAAAAATGACAGTTGAGAATATTGATGACAAAACTAAACTGAACGTAAATAGTGTTACATAAAATATTTTAATTTAAACTTTTAAAGAAAAAGTTGTGCTTTCGTAGCTTGGCTCAAGGGGGTTCGTATCCTAGGTTGTGCTTTCGTAGCTTGGCTCAAGGGGGTTCGTATCCTAGGTAACCATATATGTATGTTATATAAGAAAAATAATATTGTGAAAAATTCATAAGAGTAAACAGTTGTCATATTTTATATAAGGTAATATGAGGAGCTGGCGATCAAAACTGTACAGTTTTACTGTTTGCTATCATAATGGTATATTTTAAATTTTGAACTCACAATATTTTTTATTCCTTCTAGCAAAAAGTTTTGAGAAAACATTAGACATATTAAAAACAGTCAACATAACATTACTCCTTTAAAAACATAGAAAAATTTGCATGCAGGTAAATTACAAATTAAAAAGCTTCAATTAAATTTATTTATCTATAGAATCACTTTGTAAAGCGCCTTGAGGTATTATATTACAAAAATGGCGCTATATAAGTTATCCATAATAATAATACATGTTTCGGTCTTTTAGCTAATTATCCTGTTTTGTTTGCCAGCTCAACATGTATAATTATGCATATTTTTTTCTACTTGCCTGTAATGTATGTCGGGACATTTGATGATGGGGTACGCCATTGTTTGAGGGAGGTTTTTGCCTTAAAACCAAACCTGATTCTCTATCAATATTGGCATAATCCGCAGATGGAGTTCTGCTACTTCTAAAAGTGATTAAAAAAAAGGAGAATCAGTTTAATAATCTTCTCCTAGTTTTGATTCCAATGACCGGTTTGCATTTTTAAAATACAGGGCACTGGTTTGTAAAACTACTTGTTCAAAAGTATCAAAGTCAAAACAGTGTGCTTACTGGACTCATTTGCCACTATAGAATGCAATTGCATGTAAATTCTTGTGATGGTGAAAATAATAAAATCAACTGATATACTACAATTGTGTGTAGGTATATCTACGTAGATAAAATTCAGAGGTTTAAAAATTCAAAACCTACTGGTTTATAAAAAAAAACGAAACTAATACGTACTGAAAAATAAATTGATGTAGCAGAGGACTTCAAATAAACTGAAAAATTTACTGACACATATTACAACTAAGATGGAGAGCATTTTTGAGAAAGAAATATGGAAGTCTATGTATTTACAGCTTAAATTCCTAGATATTTTTATTCCTTACTCAAAAATGATCTCCATGTAAGTTTAATATATGTCAATCCCAATAACTCCCTAAAGGGTGAAATCCAGTCTTTGTCTACAAATATTTTGACAATGTTTATTAATTTTTATTTTATACATTTATGCCTGAGGGACATTTACAAAAATAACATAGGTACAATCCATTCAAATTGTTAATAAAGTTTGCGATTACAGTCCATATAAATCGTTATTAAATTTTAATAAATGCGCGTGATAGAACGTTATTAAATAAAATATTAACATAGGCTCATTACACATTTGAACGCACTGTACAAACATATCAGTAGGTAAATGATATTTAAAAAAAAAAACAACATAAATTACATATACTTGTGTAAGAACCACAAAAAAGCATGTTGTAATGCAAATAAAAAGTAAAACTTAATGTTGTAAAACAATTGATGAATGTAAGAATAAAGAATTTATTTTTAGGCGTACTCTAGGAACACAAGGAACAATACTTAGAAATTATGAGAATGTTATTTGGAAATCTCTACATGCCTAACGTTTATTTCTCTTTCTTGCATCTCAACGCTCGAAGTTCTGGTAGGTTTAACTGGTGGAATAGGCGGCGGCAGTTTCTTAATAATCATCGGATTAGATTTTGGCACAGTCGGTGAGAGCTTCACACTGCTGTTGGTGTAAACTGGTGCTTCAGTCGGTTCCATGGCTAGATCCGGCATAGACTGCCTGTAGTGGACGTTGGCAGGAACGAGGGGAGCGTAAGAGTATGCAGGCTCCTTGGTCACGTGGATGGGGAATGATTGTATCATGTTTATGTCTTGAAGAGAGCGGCCACGTCGAGCCTGGTTTTCTCTGAACATTAAATTGTCTCGCTGTCTTTTCAATTCCTCTTGTTCCAATTGAAGCAATTCTCTTTCAACCCTGAGAACCTCCTGTAAATTAAAAATGTTATTTATTAACCCGTAACACATTAAAATACGTTTACCGCCACCAAAATATACTCTGTTTCTCATTGCTACCGTTTATAATTCTAAATGTCGTTTAATGCTTAAAAGATTTACAATGTGCTTTTTCTTAGAAACAAGGCGATCAATTTTATTTTACATATCGTCGTTACGCTGGCAACATCTGTTAAGTGAACTTTCTTTTTTAATTTCACAAATTGGTTTCAACAAAATACACTTAAAAAAATATAGAGAGAAAATCCATCATCAAAGGTTAATTGTTTTATTGATCTCCTGAACAATTGAAAAAACAGGAACGTAGATTTTCACTGTGACTGTTATAAATATGTATCTTTTTTGGGTGATCCCGTGTAAGTTGGATTTGTTAAGACTTTTTGGCTACCATTTCAGGAGCCAAATTCAGAGAAAACTGTGAAATGGCTTCTGCAATGGTAGCTGAAGCGCTGGAATGAATCCTAAAAACGATACAAATGTTACAAAACAGATATTGCCCGCCCAACGTGTACTTGAATTATTTTTTATTATATGGACCAGTACAAAAGACCAACTGCAGTCAATACTTTCAATCAGAAACCCATTTAATTTATCATATTGTTGATTTGAATATATATGTATGTACCATAGAATTATAAAATACCAGAAGGCACGTAGAACCAAGTTTGCATACATCGCACTGTGTCCAAAAGTTTCCCAATTACCCCCCCTGCATGACATCCCCCCTGCGCGCATGCATGGAGTGGCCGCATAATGTTGCCAGACCGCAAACAATATATTATCATAACACAAATATAAGTTAATTTTGTGTTAAGTTATGTTATGTTTTAGCACAAAAAATATTTTACTAGGCAAACGTAAAAAAAAATAATTATCGTTTAGTAATTAGGTAAATTAATACCGTTTAATATTATACAAAGGCTTATTAATAGAAAGCTGGGTAAAAAATTCGACTACCCTGGTAATACTAACAAAATGTCTATCTTGTTATATTTCACAATCTGATAGGGTAAAATAATTGAATTTGTAAATAATATTTGTTAATTTGCTGCATACACGTAAAATGTGATCCCACCCTATTCCTAGTTAATCCCAGCAGTATTTTAACTCTTAAAAACGACATAACATGGCATAATTGAATTTAAATCGGCAGTTGCCTACTAAGCAACGTCTACAGAGTAACTAATGGCCAAGACGTAAAACCACTTATTTATGAGTAGTTTAGTCAGCTTCAGCGATACGCTGTTTCCGGACTATTATTCTATGGTATATATCGGCACTTCAGAGGCAGACGGATGCAAATCCAGAATTTGATTAAATGACATTTTGATTTTCGTATCCAGTTTATGATCACTTTCATTGATTTTGAAGAAATGTAAGTCTTTTAATGAAAGAACTGATGTATTAAGATACTGAACATACAAATTAATGTTCTGAATTATTAAAAATCACTTAGAGAAAGTAGATTCTTTAGGCTATTGTTAAACATTTGACGTTTGGATTTGCATCCGTCTGCCTCTGAGGTTCAGATATAATTTCTGGAATATAATTCTATGGTATGTACCTTATTACTGTTTTTATTTTGCAAATACTGTTTTGTTTTTTTATTTTTACAGGTATGTAATGGAATTTTTTTTCCCTTCATTATTTTAAAATTGTTTTCTACCAAATACATATTTTTAATTATATGGTAAAAGTTACTGTGCGCTGTCTATATTCATAAAATTAATTTGAAAAATCACAGAAATGAACACAATATAATAAAAGCAACAGCAAAACTTGGGTCAAATCAATAATTGGATGATTTGATACTCTTTTATTTATTTGACTAAAACTAATCATAAATGAACACAAAACTTTTATTGAATATGTAAGTTCAATAACGCATATAAGCCAAAAAAATTAAAATATTTTTTTTGGCGTTTTCAATTGAATGGAACAAGCTGCATTGATTGATGTAATTGAATTTTGAAATTGACCAGTAGGCTGCTTGCATTAGATTAAATTTAGTATTGCGAATGAATCCTCGTTAAAGAAGCAAAGCAATATCACATATATCCCTAAATTTGTGTAAAGGCAATACTGCGAATATATCATACGAAACTGCCAGTTTAACTGCCACAATTAACTTTGTATAGACACATATGACAGCAAAATAGATTCCTAAAATATTAATCAATAACACAAAATAAACAATTAAAATTATTTTCTTGTCTTTTTTAATGAAATTGTAAGGTTTTTTGTCCCTCCAGAAAATTTTCACAAATGGTTCATCCGCGGCATTGAGCTTACGTAGACGATATCATCCACAGTAAATTAATTATGAATTCTGGAAATACTTCATCGATTTTTAATTTTTTTAAATTTATTTATTTTTTAAAGGAATATCCCCCCAAGCCTTAGAGGCTTGTCAGAAGGTGGGAAAGAAGGAATATGGAAGGAGGTTATGAAAAATACACCATTATCGTAGAATTGAATTATAATATTAGATGGATTAATTATTCATGCACATGAAGAAATGAATATTAGTAGAAATGAAGATTGGTCAAGTGTTTTTTATTATTCACCTCGAAGTGGCCATCGTCAGATGAATCATCAGATCTATCCTTTAGTTCTTTATTCTGAAATTAAAACAAGTGACGAAGTTTGTTATTTACAAACAAGTTAGCAAACAAGAAGTTTTAGTGGAATGAGTAATGAAGAGGATGCGACAATCAAATATGAACACAAATTTATTAATGGGTGAATTAATCAGTCGCTTAACATTAATGTAAGTATTATATTTATACCAAGATGCAACAGTTATGTAAAACGACAAAGAAATACCCATCATGTTTGTTTACTCATCTTATGTACATAGGATCAAACTAAAATAATATAATAAAAAATAAAAAAACAAACATTGGACATTATTTAAAATTAAGTAAAAAATGTAATAATATCCACATCTGATTTTTTATTTGAACTTTACCAGTCTTATTATAATTTGTTTAGATTAATTCTGGCTTATTTAATTTATAAGTATGACCAAAAACAGATGATTATAATAGAATGAAGTACTATTCATCGATCAGCATAGAACAAACTATGGCCTTAATTCTCCAATGACCCGTCTTTGTCGTATTGTTAACCCAAGACAAGATCTGGACTTTTTTGGTTTAAGTTTACGATTTAAACGAGCACTAAATAAATAGTCCAGATCTTGTCTTGATGTCCCTTATGTTTGTCAATGCTTCATTTCTTTTTTTTTAATGTTTCAAACTATTATTTTATTGTAATATTTAAACCCTATAAGTTGTATACATGGACAATGTCCGTTAATAAATAAATAAATATAATTTTCCGTTTTCCATAAACACGGTCTGGCACAGCGAGATTCTTTTCTCTGTTATATGTACCATTTAAGGGCAGAATTCTTCCATTGAAATGCAATTGGCATAAATAAAGAAATATACATGATTTTTTAGGTTTCAGTGCCAGCAAAATTGGGTTTTGTGATAATTTTTACAAAAATACAAGGAAAAGGGACATTTTAAAACTATAAGTATAGCTGCTAGCTATCTCACTGGGTAAATTAACCTGTTCCGAGCTGATAGCTAGCATTGATTTCTTAGCTATTGTGCAAGAATAAGTCTGAAGCCAATATTAATTTTTGGTTTTAGAGAAGTAAATTTCATAGTAATTAGTTAATTCTAGGCCAATAAGAATTAAAATTATTGGTAAATTATGTACATCAGTTTTCAACAAAATATTGATTAATAATTTTGTCAATTTAATTTCATTTAAATTCGGCATTTTTTATTACTTTTGTCAATTTTTACTAAAATATGTTCAATTTGAAATGAAATGTGAAAAACATAGTAAAATGTATATTATTTTTCAACAAGTATATATTAAATAGGCCCAAGATTGCATTAAGTAAAAAAATACAAGTACCCAAACTAAAAAGTGCGCACATAAAAAGATAAAGGATTTGCTCAGGAATTTCACATAAAAGTGTCCACACTTTTGGCCACAACTGTATTTAAGGGTATATTTTTAGAAAGTGTGTATTTTAAATAGTAGACAATACAGACTATGAACACATTAACTAATAAACTGTTGCATTTTAGTAAGTAGTTGCGATTTGATTAGAATGAGTGTGAAAAAAACATCACAATGCAGATTATTTGAATTAGATTGTAAAATGATATGATGACAAGCCACTGTAATGCAGGATGCAATATTTAAATAAAAATATCACCAACCTGTTGCTCTCTGATTTGTTCCTCTAAACTTCTTATTCGCCCCTCCTCTTCCACTACATTCTTATCTCCATCATTTTTCTGTTTCTCCAGCATAATCTTTTCCTGCTCAAGTTTGATAAGCTTGTCAGTCAGTTGTTGGCCCATCAAGTCTTGTCGCTCGGAATAAGTGTTAGGTTTGGCGAAATGACGGCTTTTGTCACTGTTAGGGCCGTCGACAAAATCTCTGTCTTTCTTTCCGTGTTCTTCTTCTTCCGACGTGACACTCGTGTTAGTGAATGGCTTGGAGGAAATGAGAAAAGAAAATGTCAATTTTTATTGTTTTGTTTCAATAAGACACAAAAAATAATCAAACAGTGGAGTTTGAAAATCTAAAGCACGAATAAATAATAAAAACACGGCGTATGAAAAATTTAAATGTTTATATTATAAGATACTTTAAATACATCTCTAACTGGGCAAGTTACAAATGCTTGTTAAAAATCTAGCTTCTACAACAGTTATCAAAAATTTAGTCATTTATATTTTTACTTGTTAGATGTGCGAAAAATACCTTTAACTTTTAAAAGACTAAACGAAAAAATCCCCTTAGAGACGGTGCTGTAATGTCATGTTACATTAAGCAAAAGATAAAATATTTTTAGATACAGGTATTTAAAAACAAAAATTGAACACACATAAATACAGTAAAATTGCGTTTATCCAAACTGCAGTCATCCGGATTGCAAAATATCCGGATCATCATTAGGAAATTAAAAATATAGTAGATGTTATAAAAGGACCTTGCTGCTGGCAAACAAGTTTCTTCGTCAAAGCAATTAACTTTCGCCTCGATTGATTTTCGATTCCAATTCGCTGTATTGTTTAAAAGCAGAAAAAGGTGATTTTAGGGTGATCTAAAGGATGATCAAAAGGGTGATAAAAAGTGATCTAAAGGGACATAATATATAAAGAGACAAATCTTGTATTTTATGTAGACTCATGTGGTATCACAGCTACACAAAGGTTAGTTTCAATAACAAACAAAAGCTCAGTTAGATATTGTAAGCCATTGGCTGTGAGAGTAAACTGAGTTGCACAGAAGTTTTACTTCTTTCTCCACATTCTTGATTTTTATATTAAATTTTTAAATGCGTTTCAAGCAATTTAAGTAAAAGATAACAAATTGATGGATGTGTTTGAATAGCACATATGAACATAAATAATTATGATCAGACTAATCTTCAAGTTTTAATCTGAGTATTAATTTTGGAACAGCAGGATGCATACTACAATTTTTGGCATTAATTTATCTAGGTGCATAAATTAAGTGTTATCTACTGATTATAAAAGAGAGATATACGAGGTAATATACTAAAATACATTAGAATTCTATTGAAATAATATGTAAGCAGTTTAATGGGATGGAAATGTAAACTTATTCAATCTATTCAAATAAACATTTTGGGATAAAATTTATAAAAAACTTACCTCGCTTCCTTGACGGCTGTGTTGCTCAGAAAGTGTATCTGGTGACGGTTGCTTGTTGGACCAAGTATCGTCAGACTGTCCACGGTCAAGCTCCACTCCAGAATCCCGACTCTCTCCGAGATTGGAATCAGAATCATAGTACAATGTTTTCCTATACAGCATCTTCTCGACCCTCGACTCTTCCTGCAAGAAACTGGTGATGTCTGGTCTCGGAGCCAGTTTTAGCTGAGGTTCTAAGTAGCTGTCATCCTCTCCTCCTTCCAGTCCGAGGAAGCTCGAACGCTTATTCCTTATTTCTTTCTTTATGCGCTTTGTCGAGTTCAAACGAATCAATGGCGCCTGCAATATGTTTATATTTCAAATCAATCCTACTCACTCGCTCTGTTATATTCGCTTACTCTATTTAGAAAACTGTTCTTTTTGTTAGTTGAAAAGTAAGGTGTTGTGTTATTTCGTGATGGGAAAGGAAGGGAAAGGATAAGTAATAAAAGAAGACATGTTTTAGGAAAGGTTGCGGTTTATTCATGTTTAAAATTGGGAAGCTATAAATAATAAAGCAAACACAAGCGATAACAGAAACATTTGTGATTTGTAATGTCAAAAGCTAACGAGGCAATAAAATTATAGGCAGTAAGAAATATTTAAACATTGTGCAATATGTAAAAAAAAAAAAAACTACATTAGGATCTACTTGCTGAAATTTTTCAACAACGAAAAAAATAAATGCACGATACAATAAAATAAAAATGGCAAAATATTACAGCTGTAATATAAAACAAAACTGAAATAAAAATGGTATAGAATCGTATGACATAAGTTCACCAAGGTTGAAAATGCATTGAGACAATTGAAATTGTGGTTTTTGCATTGTATAATTAAGTCAGGTGAGCTTTACTGAAGCCACCTTTGTATTTGAATGTTTTTTTGACTACGTTATTATAAATTCAGTCATATTACTACAACTTACAGCATTAAGATCTTCATCGTCTACTGGAGGCGGAGGGGGCTTTTCTTTCGGTGGTTCCATCGCATTCTTGGGAGGTCCCAGTGGGAAGCAAACCACATCATTATTAACTGACATATTGGAGTACAGTAAATCTATATTCTCGTACAAAGGTACCACAGGCTTAGGAATTGATTCCTCTTTGTTTATTTTCTTTTCCACGATATCTTTAATTGTGGTTTCTGTTGGAAGAGATGGCGGGTTTTCTTTTTTCGGCTTTAAAATGTTAAGACTTTCCTCCACTCTAGGCAAGTCAGCCATTTTTTCTATGACTTCAGATATGAACACCGGTTCTTCTACGTCGATGGCTTCAAAGGCAATATCGAGAGCATCAACGACCTGCTGACACGAGATCACATGTAACATTATGTTTGATTAGCTGAAAAATGTACCATCGCCGTACAAAATATCACAAAAAATACTGAATTATATTGGTGAAAATATAAGCTCTACTGATGATACTAAAAATTTGTGTATACATTAGAAAAAATGTTCAAAACTTTTCAAAATTTTATCAAAGATGGATTGTGCGTAATAGTCCAAAACTAATTATTGTAATTTTATTAATAATATACAAAAATGTGATTCAAAGTTTTTAGAATGGATGATTACTCAATGTACTTACAATTAAAAAAGAAACAAATATATATATTTAATAAAAAGTATTAATTTCTTACGAATAATCAATCTTGTGATATTTTGTATGTAGACGATGATATTGATAATTATGTACAAACTACACATTAATATTAAAATGAACACAAAAAAAAAAACTTTAGACGCAGTTCTCAGTATAAATGAGTTTTTTAAACTGATCGCAATAGAATCCCCCAAACTTTGATATCAGATTGCAAATAAAACCATGCAGATAAGCAGTGATAAAAGGTTGATTGTGGTGGTATCTAGTATAGGAAATGAATACCATCATTATGGAAAAATAATGGTTTAGAGTAGTGGAATTCCATCCAGTTATTGATGCAAGTATTTGTAAATGTAAACTGTTGGTAGCACATAAATTTAAAATAATATAATATTGACCCTCTTGGTAGAAAACAGAGTTGTAATTTGCTGTATTTCATTTATGAAGAAAATTGCTGAAAGCTTATATTGGAAGTTAGGAGAAAATCTAGAAATTATCAAGTTAATGTCAAAAATAAAAACTTAACATCGCTAAGTATATCTTCCTTATTTACTGATTAATCTTTACAATATGTATGTAGGTACTTAAAACAGCAATTTAAATTAACGGAAAAGACAGAAAATATTGATGTAAGAGTACAAAGTTTACAAATATGGTATTATTTGTGTAATACTATTGATGGAAATTTTATATTACGGAGAGTAAATTTAAATACCAGCTACTTCTATTGCCTAACACAGTAAAGAATCTGAGAAAACATGGAAAGAAGCGTGAAATCCTAAAAATTAAGCATAAAACTTTTAAATCTGTAAAATCAAAGAATGCACCGAAAAAAAGCATGCATAAATTAACCCAATCAAGCAGAAACGTAACCAATTATATTATGCAATCCACAGTTTTGCCGAATTAAAACAAGGTATTCATGCTCACAATAAAAACATTTAGAAAAAATGAAATGACATACGTGAGGCACTGGCTGATTAACTATCCAAAGAGGTAACCATAATGAGAACATTTTATTTCAATCACCATCACTGAACTAATGTTGACACCTGCTCTAATAAGTTGTACTACTACAATGATTGCTAATGAAAGAATTAATAAAATCACATTTGCAGAAAAGAAGTTGATAGTTCAGAAGGAAAATAAGTGATAACACTCAATTACATCGGGTGAATGAAGACTACTCTTCAGGCAGTCAGAGCGCTGATGTTATCTGTTTGAAAGATGCTTGACAAACAATGAGATCAGATAAAAATGTTTATAAAGAATTCCTTGCAAACGATAAAATCAAATGAGATAATAGATTAGAACAAGGTCACCACGGAGAACATGACGGCACAATCCCAATACCACAAGAATACCAGAAATATAAAGAATCAAAAGCTTTCAGGGAAGAGCGGGAAATGAGAGTAAAAATAACAAACTTAGGTTGATTTTCATAATGATTTTGTTATTTTATTGGCATAATATTTTCTACATTCATGTTCTAATGATACAATGTTTCAATATCAAGGGTATACATAGTACGATCTAAATTATTACATAAGAACAAACAGGATATCGAGGTATAATTATGTAAATGCTCAATCAGCAAAAGGTGTTTATATACATGTCATACTTTGCGACTAATATTTTATTAAAAATATATTGTTGATAACAAAGAGTCTATTATTTAGATATTCGATAACTAAACATACATTATTTGATATTGAGATTCGATTGGGCATCACCAGTTACAGGCGGACTTTTGTCCTGAGAATGTTTGCTCTCGTTGAAAAAATTATCGCATACCTTGAATGAAAACTTTTCTTCGTGGCAATTGTATTCGTAATCATCATTTATTATATTAGCGGGTCTAATCTCCGGTAAATCGAGAATAGGAGTGGCGGGTTGGGAAGGGTTGGGGGATGTTCTGTTATTGATTTGTAGGATGGTCCAACGCCCGCTGGACTCTAGAACAGGAGGACTTTGTGTGAGCTTATCGGAGGAGGGACTGAGGTCTGGACTCTTGCATTTGGACTGGAAATTAGCACCCAGGGACAGAGTAGGTTTCGGAGGGACCTCAGGTTTGGATTTGATAGAAGTGTTAAATGAAAGTGAAGATTTATTAGTTGACATTTCAGACACCATCACCAAAGGCATATTGCAAGACATAACCCTAGATACATCAGGCTGAGAATTAGTATTGTTAAGGGAAGAATCTATATTACTATTAGAACTAATATTCATTTTTGAACAAATTTCTTTTAAATTAACATGAATCAACATTTTCCCTTCAAATACTACATTTTCGCTCTCTGATCCGATGGAGTTCTCGTGAAGACTTACACTAGTGTCCGGCTCCAAGGATTTGACTGTATCCTCTTCTTCGCGGTCAAAGAACACATCGGTAGATTCCTCCACAGTGGGCGGGTCATCCTCGGCGACGGAAGAATGAGAGAGGACGGGGCAGAAGTCCTTATAGCTGCAGTCCTCCAGGTCCGGTTGCGGGGAAGCACTTATGATTCCGGGAGCGCTTACGATTGTGTCCTGAGAAATAGTGGATGTTCCCAATAAAGTGAGGGACAAATGATCTTCGGCAGTCTCATCAGCGTGTGACACAGCGCATGAAACATCTCCAGTATGAATACCGCTGTCTTCGCGGTCTGTTTCTCCACCAGTTCCAGTTTCTCCGCATAAATCTTCGGAACTTTGAATCCTCTCAAACTTTCCGGTAGGCAGATTATCGTCTGTATCAAGACTGTCTAGAGAACGGTGGAAACGTTTACTATCATAAAGACCACTTTCGGGACTGCTATTTCTTTCACTACTAGTCAGATGACTATCGTAAGAGGAATCTTCCCTGAATTCCATGTCATCGTAACCATTTTGTTTCAATTTTACACTAATCTCTCTTTCAGGGGACTGTAAAGTGGTTTTATTACAAGCAGAATCTAAACTTGACAATCTCTCTTTTATGGTTTGTGTCATACCAGATGACATAACATTGTTTACTGTTAGCTTGTCTTGTGAGTTATATGACTTCAAACTGGAAAGCCTATCTCTTACTGATGGAGCATTTGTAAGATCTCCATTAGATAGCTTGGTTGAGCTTTTATCTGACGACGAAACATGCTTCTCTAGACTCGATAACCTATCTTTTAGACTACTTCCTTCAGTTGGAAGAATATTATTATTTTTAACAGAATTATCAGGGTACTCTGTAAGTTTTTCTAAATGTGATAAGCGTTCTTTGATAGATTTAGAGTTAGCTATGTCTCCGTTTAGCTTAGAATTTTTTACTACGCCATTTGTTTCGGGAGAAGTTTCCTTTTCAAAAAGTTCTCTTCTTTTTAATACATCAACTTTAGGGAGGACTTTTTTATTAGTGTCGGTGGTAGTCAAGTCCACACTGGATGAACGTCTCTGCTCAAAGGAGGAGAGCTTATTTTCAATTTTGTTGCCGAGAGAAGGCCTTCTTACGTGTGAATTCCCATTAGTGAAATTTTCTGGAGATTTTTCTTTCGTAACATTGTTAGAACCATTAATTTTATTATTCATCGAGTCTGAGGGTTGGGTACGAGAAATGACTCTAGATTTGTAACTCTGGATAGCTCCTTCATAAGTGTACTCTTCAGGTTCCGGGGAGCTGATGGTGGCTGTTGTACAAGTGTCGTACTCATTGGCACTGGAGCCAAGTTTCCTAACTCCTGTGTCGCTACTGGACATGTTGTCAAGGTCGGAATGGTTCTTATCCAGATCCATCCCATCACTCTGTAATTGATTAAGCACATGAAAAGCTGAAGACGAATTCACAGTCATACAAACAAAATTTAAGTGCACACAATACAAATAACACATATACTTTGGATTCGTACAAAACATGAATATGCACAAATGCATTATATTTAAAAAGATTATTAAAATACACAAAATGATATTATTACCACTGCTAGTACCATCACGCCATTTTTCTTTAGAAGTGGCCAGAAGATGGAACACCATACGTGTTTATCCTGACATACATTCCTAACTACTTCCACATTGATACATCTTGTCAAACATGCCGTTCAAATGTGTCTGATTTTGACGTGACGGAACATGAGATTTTGGTTTACCTGATCATGCCACATATTTTCGGTCTTTCTCATCCTACAATACCATTAATTCTTGCCAAATATATATGTTTTATTACTACTACTACTACCATCACGCCATTTCTACATAGGGGTAGGCAGAGAGAATGAACCGCCACACACATCTATCCTGGTATTCATTCCTAGCTTCTTCCACATTCATACATCTTGTCATACATGCCCTTCGCTTCTGTCCGCTTTTGGCATGACTGTTTTACCAGTATTTATTCATCCAATTGTTTTATACGACCAAAACATCTTAGTTTCTTGATCTTATCAATCATACCTATCTCCAATTTGCACTCTCCTCTGATTTTATCATTTGCAACCCTGTCATACATCGATTTCTCACACATTGCATTTCAACAGAGTTCACTCTACATTCATATTTTCTTTGCCCGTTCGATGTATTGCTTCCGTATATAAGTGTCGGGATTAAAACTCTGTGCTCTGTCAGTCTAGCTTCAATTGACATATTTTTACTAGATTATTTATTGACAATAAACTTACAGCGAGGCTGTGGTTGTCACAATCCTCAGAAAGACTGCTCTTTCCTGAAGCGCTGCTGGTTCCAATGCCGAGGTCACTGAGGTCATTATTGTCCTCTTCGGAGTAAATTGGCAGTGGAAGCCGACTGCTCTTACGACCAGCTCTGAAATAAATAAATAAAATTTTAATTATTTTATGAATTGATCTCAGTCAGACATATAATATAATCTAAGTGAGAATATTAAACAGATAATCTTGAAGGTACATTGGAACTGAAATGAATTTTTCATCTAAACGTGAAAGAGGAAAAATTCTGAAAAAAGCATGTAAATCTTTGAATGTGCACAAATTATTTTTTACCTATCTTTAAAATGCAATTATTTACTCGTGGCAAATTATTTAAAGGAGAAGGTATGGCATGGATTTAAAAATTATAAATAAGACACAATGCTGCTTCATTACTTATTTAAAAAATTCAATCGGAATGAACGTTGGCATTTAAGCGGGTCAAAAGCAAAAACGCCACTATCCATGATCACTGTTAAGACTGGGAAGACCAACAAAACCAGTAGCGAAAAGATTCATTCCATTAAGTTCAATGTGCAACAACATTAACACAACAGAATTATTAGATTTGTAAATGATGTTCAAGACAACTGATTTTTTTAATAAATAAACTGAAAAAATATTCCAAAAAATTTACTGTATATTTGTAGAATTGACCTGGATTCCATAATGCCTGTCTAATGTTTTAACTTGTTTTTTTCTTTTCTTTGTTGTATTCTTCTATTATTTGTTACTGTTTTATTGTTTTTTTTTTCGTTATATGATTTGTTTAAATTGGACATTGTCCGTAAATTTGTTAAATAAATAAATAAACATTGTGCACATTGAACTTAATTATAATTCAATTCAATTCATTTATTTTAAATATAACATATACATTACAAAAATATATTCAATATGTACATATTATAAAAAAGAAAAAAATAATAGTCTTTTCGCTACTCGTTTCGTTGGTCTTCTCAAAAACAGTGATCATCGACAGTGGCATTTTTACTTTTACAGTAAAATATCATTTCAAATAAATACTGTTTTTCAAAAGCAGGTACTTTATAATTACAATGATTACAAAAAAATGTTCTCCATGGTGTAAAAGTTATTTTGCAAAAAAACAGTATTAGGTACATATTTTTTTTATTATAAAAATAAGCAAGATATGAATAACAACAGCAGCTGTGTATGATTCACGATTATGCACCTTGAGTATTTTAAATTTTAATATAGATGGACATGACAAAAAAGACTGACATTTTTAAAGGTAATAAATATTATTTTAGATATTTCTGTCTACTTAAATGCACTGCGGCATAATTTAGCTTGTCAATGCAAATTATATTCACGTAACGACTAAAGCGTCTATTTCCTGCGGGGCTTTGGTAATATTTGTGTAAAATTGTAGTTGATGTGTAAAATAGAAATTGAAATGTCGCGGCGCGCTGAATGGGCGCTGGCGCGGCGTAAATGTGGGAGTTTCTCGCTTCGGGCGACATTTTCAGGGAAAGCAGTCAAAATGGCGGCAAAATGTCAAAATAATATCTACACAAATATGCTTTCTTTATGAATTACACTTATTAAAACGGATAACATCAAAATACTGAAAAGAAAGAATCGTCGGCGGGAAAAACATTTTCGAAAATATGTTTCGTCGATTTTGACGATTCTCGAAGGAATAAAAGAAAACGAAATTTTTTACTATTATTAATGAATTATTGAGTAAATGACGATGCCGGACTTGTAGAAAGTCGTTCTCAATAATGTATTGAACTATCATGCGTATATTCTGTGAATATTAGAAATAAATTATTATTAATTACAAGCTTCATTGCTTAGTAACGAATGCATTCCTACTTAATTACTAATTTACAACGATTTTTTCGTATGAGTGTTAATTTGTATATTTTACATATTTTTAATCATAAAACATGAGTAGGGAAATATCACATACTACGTGTATGCCGATAAAAATATATGAAATGGATTCAGAAAAAATAATTGCATTTTAAAAATAAAAAAGGCTGTGGAGAAATGAATTCATGCATAAATTTTAAAATGAAATTGTTAAAAATTATGTCTTTACGAAAGTGCGACACGTTTGGCTTTGACAATTGTTACGTCAAGATTCGAGACGATGTTCTATTTGAATTTAAACGGTCACAAACAAAATTCAAAGAAAGTGACACATTAGAGGGCAATGCAATTAACCGTTTTCGCGGGAATTTAAAATTATAAAATTTAAAATATTTTTTATGCTACTAATAAGTGGTAAAAAACTTTTTTTTACTTGGCAGTATTTCATAGACCTTTACTAATTGAACCAAGTTTTTAAAAAAACTGTGATATTTCCCTATTGGTATAATTTATGAAGGGTGGGAAGGGAACCATAGCAATTAATATACTATTTGAAACACTGAAGCATAATAAATAGACACGTAATTCCTATGGTATTCACATCTAAGATACAGAAAATATCGCGTTGCACTCAACAATTTGAAAAAAAAATGGATAGCAAATCTCGATTCACGTGCAAATAATCAAGTGAGAACTCGTTACCATAGATACGACACTAGCTGGCAGCTGTGAGTAATTTTAAAACTGCGAAAAAAAATACTTAAAAATAATTAATTATCTACGTATTCCATAAATTAGAAAGAAACGATATAGCTGTAATGTTTTTTTTATTGTGACAGTGTAATTTAAGCATTTTCTCATCACATTACGTCACGTCTAATCACGCCGAAAGTCCGTTAGATAATAAGGACGAGGAAGGCAATTATTCACTAATTTAAATGCCATATTTTAGGCGCTTGTAATGTGTCTTTTTAATTATACGTAATTGGGTGAGGTAAATTATTTATAAAATCAATTTAAGAGTCCTCCTCAGTGGGAAAAATTGTTCTAAGGAGGACTGTAAAGCGTTCAATATTTTGTTTACATATTTCACACGTCACTCATTTAAATTATATTTCCTCTATCCTTATTTGCTTCAGCCAAATTTCGATTCCTTTTTTGATGGGGGAAGCATATTAATCAATTAGAGAAAAATAACTCTTGCACCTTTAACCAAATGTTGTGTTTAAAGGAAGGAATATACAAAGATGTCTTTCTTTCTGGCTGCGATACGATCCCACTTGCTATTTAATGATGCTCACACTTACACACACCTGAACACTTAATCCCACACAAATACACAAATACACACAAACACACCTCTACACTTACTCTCATACAAATACACATAAACACACCCTTTTGTTGTACCACAATTTAATATAAATGATTTTTATTTAGAAACTTCGCTGGTCTGTCTTTAAACCGTATTTTTTATGTTATTATATCATTGTCGACTGTTTGTTTATGTCAAATAAATAAATATTATTTCTTGCCCCTATTATACACGGCGTTTCAGGGCCAGACCACGAAACTTTGGAAGAACATTCCTCATAGTAAACTATTGAAAAAAAATCCTTTTAATTATTTTTCAAAAGCTTTTTTAAAATATGTTTCTTCAAAAATGTTAATTTTAAAATGGAGACAATCCTTAATGTCACTAGCATCCCTTCCACAAACCCCTACTCTTCCCTTAAACACCCTCTTACGTTGGTCAAATACATTTTTATTCCATTTTTTTTAATCACAAAAAATGCGATTTAATAAAATATTAATGTGGATATTTAAGTACAATATCATAAAAATGTTCATTCAAAGTTTCGCGGTATGGCCCAGAAAAACGGTGTATATTTATGTCCAGGAGCAGGGGGGTGACAATGTCCATCTCCAAATCCGTCTGGCAGAATAATTTAATAATATTTCAAACGATTTTGAAAATAAACTAAATCAATCAGACCTCTTAAAATCTGATTCGTACGAGGGTAATCCGTTACCTTGAACGATAATTATCAGTTATTAACAAAGATGGAATTATTATAGATAAATAGCGAAACTCCGGCACACGGTGGCCACGAGAAGAAATACTGTCGGAGTACGTTTGCAATTGGAATAATTAGCTGATGACATTCGACAAGCGGGTGAGAAAATTTCCCTTTAAATCAGTGAAGACTCTCTACCTATAATTAACGCATCTATTAGACATAATAATATCGTGTCAACATTTAGATTTCGATATTTAGCCGGAATATTCGCCTAAGGGGTTCTACTTTCATTTTTAATACCATCGTAGGTTGAAATGAATACTTACGAGTATTTCACCTCCGACTAGAAGATCTTACTGTCAGCGGTAAACTGTATTTGAATGGTCAAGGGTCCACGTATGATTTAGTACATTCTGCATAGAAAACCGATAAAATAAATTAAAAAGATATTACAACAGAGATGAAGAACGTTTAAGAGAAGGTAATATAGAAGTCTAGGCATCTACAGGGCTTATGACCTGTCAATGGCTGGTTTAAGTGGCCACTTTACACACCGTGTAACATTCACCATTCTGCCCATATTTGAAAAAATATATTTCTTCAATTCTTTTATCTGTTGATGTTTGTAAAGTTAAAGAGCTGAAACCTTTATTTAAGCGGGTGAGATCTAATTGAATTATTTCACCTACATACTAGGCAACGCCTAAAAATCTTATTTTTTCAATTTCTATACTTCTTCATGAATCTCACCCGCATAATCTTTAATTTCACTTTTTAAAATAAAAATTGAATGCTAACACTTGATTAAGAAGTAAACTGACATTATTTGAAAATTTTCTGAATATTTTTTTACAAATACTTTAGGAGTTATTTAGCTTTTTTAAAAAACTGTGGTTGCGAGAGGTTAAAAAAACCTATTGAATAAAATTACTATGAAGACAAATAAAAAAAACACTTGACAACTAAAATTTATAAATAAATTTTATTATGTAATATTTACATGAGAATAAAATAAACAAAAAAATCTAATCAAATCTAAAACAATTCTTCCCTTCACAGATTGGTAAAAACAACCCCCTCGAATGAAAGAATAAAAAAAACGAGAACTCTGCAGTTTGTTTGGGGTAAGTATTCTCACAGTGAACCCAAAAAAAAGAAAGGATTCACTAACTAGATTCTAAAAACGTCACGAGTAAATAGGGCCAGTACTTACTCTGAAAATAATTTTCAAAGTTCGTGTTGTTTTAAAAAAAACCTCTGGTTAAAAAGGGGTTAACTAAATAAATTGATATCGCCAAAATAACGAGTAAACTGGCTGAGATTTAAAACCATTTTAATAAAAGATATGATATATTGTGGAGACGGTCAGACTATTTCATGCATAAATATTTCATAACTAACATAAAATAAAGAATGTATATAAATCCAAAATAATACGTCTAAATGTATCAACGTATCAATGTATGGTCCATTCCGCGCAGTGAACATGCGTGATAGGAATTCACTTTGAGAATGTCGATCTTGTTAAGATTCGACCGACCATGAAAGATGAATTAACGTGGATAAGAAGCAGCGATTGAATAGTTAGCATTAGCATCGTGGAACCACAGTGAAATATGCAAAGCTTTAGCAAATTATTAAGTTGATAAATTAAAATAATTCTCATGTATCTCTTTTACTTCTCAGATGAAAGAAACGGGCGTTAAAACATTATGAGAATGGTAAATTAACGTCATACAGCGTTTAAACGAACACTTTAACCAGGCAATGACAGCTCACAAAGCTAGGGTTTCCTAGGACAGCGGTGCCCGTATCTTAACGGCCGTAGTGAACGGTGATGCGGTGTACAGCCGTCGTAACAGTGACTAGAGAGTGGTTTCCTAGGAAAACGGTTTTTATAACATTTATTCGTTCTAAAAAAAATAATTTATGTGCCAATACGTTTTCTTGCTCATACTGATCATCGTGATTTCGGATGTGACAGGGTTTAAAGAAACACTCTGTATATATATATATATATATATACACCGCATCACCGTTCACTACGGCCGTTAAGGTACGGGCACCGCTGTCCTAGGAAACCCTAGCTTAAGTCGTATATATGTCAGAAATGCATATTCCGATCTCAAAGAGATAATTCGAAATTATTGTGATATTATAGTATTTTATTATTTGTTTACAAATGTTTATTTTATTTTATTTACTTGGTCTTATCACCATTTTGTATGCATATAAGGTGTTGTTTAAACCCTGTCACATCCGAAACCACGATGATCAGTATGGGCAAGAAGACATATTGGCATATTAAAAAAAAAATTTAGGACAAAGAAAATTTAAAAAAAAATATATAAAAAACAAATGGTTGCTTACGTCTGCAGGGGAGAAGTGAGGGGAGCGCAGAGTAGTATAAGACTCTCCCCTCCTCGTTTCTCCCCTGCAGAAGTAAGCAACCATTTGCTTTTTTTGATATTTAATTTTTTTAAATTTTATTCATTCTAAAAAAATATTTCAATGTGGCAATATATCTTCTTGCTTATACTGATCATCGTGGTTTCAGATGTAACAGGGTTTAATGAACACTCTGTATATATTTATGTATTATGATTTTTTTTTTTAATATATTAAATAAATTATGTAATCCTACACCAAGCACAAGATGTTGTCTCTTTTTAGTGTTGTATTTCCTTTCGTTTTTTTTCTTTTATACTTTTTGCCTTACATGTATTGTTTATCTTAAAAAATTGTATCCATTTATAAAACAATTTTAATAGATATTTTTAAAAAGGCTTAGATATAAGATGCACTATCAAAATCCACTCGCAAAGATCGGTAGAGTTAATTTTTGATATATGTATTTATGCTATCGCTATTACCTGCTTGGCTTACGCGCCCTTGAGGTGATTTTTACAAAAATTGCGCAGTATAAATTATCCACAATAATAATAATAATCTATGTCTTTGCCACTTGTTTTTAGTTCTTATGTAAGTTTATCTATTTTGATATATTTCGTCTCAACATACAGAACATGAACTGTGTCCGTTAACAAATAACTAAATAAAAGCGAAATTTCAGGATGACAAGAAAATTAAAAATCCGAGAAAAAATAAGATCGAGAACATTCTTTATGAGAAAAAAAAATAGAACGTTGCGGGGATAATAAATATGACAAAGGGGTTAAAATTTGACGTAAGACGTAAAAATCTGACTAAATTTTAGCATTTAACGTGTGCTATTTCGGTAAGCACGCTATTATTTCATAATGATTTTTAAAATTTTAGTAATAAGATATATTACCGGGCACAGACTAGTGGGTACAGGCAGGTACTGAATACTGAGAAAGAACAGTTAGAAGAGGAAGAACGTGACGTACCCGAGGCCCGAAAGGCATTACCGAAGTATGCGCAAAACGCCGTGGGATGATATCGCACCTGAGAAAAATAGCCTGCCAACATTTCTCGACTTCAGATCTCGTATTGGAGCAGAAGGAATTCAGCGCAGCTATGCAGCGCATTTTGGTAATCATTCATTGACGCTAACAGAGAGAAATTGATTGGGATCAGGCTAACATTAATTTAAACTGCATCACGAAAATAATATATTTTATTTATAAGCATAACGGAATTAAGATCGTACCTGAGAACTGATAATCTAAAGTTTGTACCTTCATCGTAAGTACATATACAAATTAGGTCAATTGGACACAATAAGTAAGTATGCCCATAATCTTTATATATATAATTCCTCTGTACATGTGATGTCACCGTACTCCTCCTAAACGGCTTAACCGATTTACGTGCGGTTTTCAGAGAAATATAGATATTTGCGCTGTGCGTGTTCGTAGATATTATCTTTAATCGAATTTGTAAAAAAGAAGTTGGGAGCATAAATGTTTTTAATGTCTACGCTTTTATTATTTCGTGTAAAATTGGTTAAAATTGGACTCAGTCAATACGGAATGTGGAGCAAGATATTGCTAGTTGTATTACTTCATACGAATACCCACTCAATAAAATCATAAAAATTAACATTTTCAGCGATAATACTTACAACACGAGTAGGAGAAGCTGGTCTCTCGAACATTGCGTAAAATCAATGTTGCAGTAGAAGCTGAACTCTTGTTGAGCTTATAATAATCACAGGTGCCTCGATATCGGCTCTATCGTAAAGATTGATAGGTATTATTACTTCAGCCCACAGGAATGCGATTTGACATTCAAACTACTTTCGCCTAGTGAGCTGTGCGTGAGGATTTACGTATCAGATATCATCATGCAAATTAATGAAAAGTAATTAATGATATTGAATGTTGTGGAAAAAATAGTGGATCACGATCATAATAATTACTGGATTAATGCAATCCACTACTTAAATAAATTAATAACATTATAATATTAATGAGTCAATTTGAATAATGTATCATAGAAGTATCTTCCAGGCAATTCTGCACGAGCAGGCTTGTGAATTCTGATCAGAACTGGTAAATTTTGGTAATAAAGGAGTTTTTTTTAGTTTGTTGTAAAATTTCACACGAGCCCTGATCAAATTGCATTATGTTCGTTCATATAAAAATTATAAGATAAATTCGAGGATATTTATGTAAAGAAAGCTCTCACCTATCTTCCATCATCTCGCTGAATGTCTTGGAACGGCGTCTCGCCCTCTCCTGATCTTCTTCGGTAATCCTCTTCACTTCCACACATCGCTCTATAATGTGTTCAACACGCTTCCGTCTCGATGACTTCCAGTTGTCCAGGTTCTGTAATAATTTTACGGTTAAAAATGCCACGAGAAACGGCGCGGAGTATGCAAATTGTTTAACTTGATAAAAATAAACATAAGGCAATAAGGAATAATGAAAGCATATGAATAGTGATGTGATGTGCGGCATATTTGATACATCTCACGCTCCGCAGAGTTGTATAAAAGCCAAACTACCAATCACAGCGCTACAAAAAGATACAAAAGGCCCAAACATCAACAGCGGGAGAGGTGAAACTGTGTGATGACACGTGCAGTCAATTAAGGGAACACCCATTCAGCGCCAGCGCATAGTTCCGCGTGCCTGTGTCGATACACCACAATATCCTCGCCCTGAAAGTCCCAGACTTTCGACCTTTACCCACTAATTAAAAACAAAAAACAACGTCTCCTTTCTATCCCACCCGACCCGACGATTATCATGCGGACAACAATGAATTTATTAAGTCCCGACAGGCGCAGGCGGGCGGTAAACTCTATCATCAAAGTATTTGATAAATTCGAGAATACAAAACTCATTAATCGTAATTGGAAAATAGGAAACCAATATATGCCTGGAACATGCTCGTAACGTGGCTGAATTCCTCCTACTGAGTGTCCTTCAATTGATTAAAAGACGAAATACAATTTGTCGTTGAGCTAGCTGAATATTTATCATGTGTGCAATCGGTAGGATAATATTGTTCATTCGGTAACCAGTAACCATACATTATTGCTATTTGTGGATCTCAAAACAAACGTTCACTGGTCTCAATCGTTCGTGACCTTTGCATAGTTAACAATTAGAAGTTTCGTTTAACCGGTTGTTAATTTATTTCAATTACTGATTAAAGTTTGCCGTCAATTATTCATACCAAATGCCAGACAGACTTATTGCTCGATCATATGAGAGTATCAACGAAATTTGATATACGACCGTTTAATTGCTAGACGCTTTTTATTGAGTAATTGAAAGTATTGTTTATCAATTCGTCCTAGAAACGTGCAGGTGATTTTCTACACAAAAATTATCTCGCAGTTTAGTACAAACTTTGCAGAACATAAAGCATGTTCCGCAAACGATGCTATAAATTATTTAAGTTGTAATAATTTGATATTTGAATGTGCATAAAATAACAGACTATTATTTTTCGCTGTTAATATATTATATATTTTATCCGCATTGGCATATAAAACATATTGTATATTTACGATAAAAAATGATCAAGGTTAATAATGTACATATTATGTGCATGATATACATATATGATACTTACACGATTTATTTAGGTATGGAACGAAGGTTTTCAACAATCGATACCAGTTGGAAGTCAACAATAACAAAATATAGTCAGCAAATGGATCGTCTTTCAACAAAATAAGAATAATTGAATGGCTGTACACGTAAAAGCATTTGTCCCAAAAATAGAATACTCATAACAGCTGTTGTAAACGTTTTGATGAACTCAAGGACGGATGCATCAAAGGAACTCGAACGCTGTCGAAATAGTTCTCTGTACACAATAGCATCAGACATTGTTCATCATTTTGTTGGAATTCCATTCTGAGATCGAGAATCGTTCGACTAATTGGATACCTATGTTACTTAACATAATCGATCTAACGAATACAACCTCATACATTAAAGTTATAGGTATTGTTGTACTCACAGACTGCCAGTCCTCTTGCTCTTCTTTCTTGACTTCTTTCGTCTTCCGGACCTCCTCCGCTCGGCGCAGTTGCTCCTGGGCAGACCTGTACAGGTCACAGGGGCCCACTTTGATGAACTGCAAGGGGTTTGCCGCTGGCTTCGGAGGGTTCGCCTTGGTGATGCGCGCCCGCGCCGCTTGCAGATACTCCGGCTCTTCGGACGAGAGCTGAGGACAAGGCAATACGTTCAGTAACGATGAAGATAATGTCGGAGGAGGTAATCGTCAACCCATTTTTAAGTGCGGCAATGATAACGGTGTATATAATTGGTATTATTTCCTAGCCGAGATTCGAAGGCGTCATGAAAATAACACTATCTAGAAGATGCGCGGATCAAACACTCGACCTTTGGATTCGTGGGCAAAACATCTACCCACATATTATATTCGATCAAGATACACAGATAACAGATCTGATGTAAGATATTAAACGAGTTTCTACAAGATATATTATTTTAACGCGGGAAACAAATTGTAAAATTAAATATGTTTTCAATTATATCAATACCAGACTCCGGCTCATGTTCCAGTGCGAGTACAATGGGACAGACTTCGCCAACCAATCTCCCCTGGCACGCATTCACAGAACTGCTAATAATTATGCTAAGCTGTTGGACCTGCTCACATCACTCCTGCACAACCCTCAATTCTGCTCATTTTAATTTCTATTCATCTTTACTTTGTTTCCTTTTTATATTTTTATAATTATTAACATATTTAGTGAAATAATTATGATTCTATTTTATGTCAATTGCTTTAATACTTTATGCACTTTTTAACTACATATTGTAAGAGCCCTCTGGGTGTTTATAAAATAAACAAATAAATACCCAAAAAATACTAAAAATCAAAGAGCGGGAACGTGAACTTTCCATTCTAGTTGAATAAAACCAATAATGGCCGCCACACCACACGCTGGCGAAAATTGGCAATGGCGCGATCGATCAAATAACGTAATGATAGCTCGAGTAGCGAGTAATTGGAGAAATCTTCCTTCGCCATAACGAGAGGGAGAGGCGCGCTGCACAGAAGCAGCCGAAGACTCGCCAAGTGGCAGATACGCACTGGGGTCGGAGGACGGTGGGAGCAGCGATGGGAATGGCAGATGCCGAAATACCAAAGGGCGAACGTGCCCCACCGACACGAGTTCGGCCGGAATCGCACGAAGGTCAACGATGCAGCGGCTGCGGTTGAAGTTGAAGGGCCGGCAATTACGGTCGATCCGAGGGAAGCTTCGGGTACGGCGATTCGTGGAAGTAATAAATGAAGCATTTCTTACACATAGCAGGTTGGAAGAGCGGGAATATACAAACGCATAGGTACTAAAACAATACAGCGGAGGAAATATAATTATTTACATCTTATGCATTTACAAAACAAACGCGTCATTCGGGAAACGTCAGGTTGTATTATTTATAAATTGTAGGTAATTAACATAGCAGATTTTGCGAACGACCAAAATATCACATTTCGCATTGTAAAAAATGCGATATTGAATTTCAATCTGTGCTAAGTAACACCTATGATATTATAATATATGTACGTATAACGTGCAAAGGTTAATAAAAAGCTGTCGACGTTTTTGCGCATTATTAGAGTCACATCGAATGAATCGACTACTACTAATAATAGCTATAAGCGCGATTTATTGTATAACGTTTTACTTAACAGGCAGAATTCTTAGCGTTGAATAGTACTTTCTCCGCAATACACAATGAAAGTTGATAAATAATAATAATATGTAGGAATATTTATAATGTGCCTTTAAAACGAATGGCGATGCCAAAAGGTCGCGGTGGCGGCTTTCAACAAAACTAGAAATCAATCATCAGTCGGGGGAAATTACAGAAGACATTCCGATGATGGCAGTTCAATATTCAGTCGGCGAAATGGCAAAAGTCCCCATAACATACGAACGTTTCCCACGGCGCCTTTCTTCATTCCCCAGTCCTCAGTGAGAGAGGAATTCCGCCGAAATGTGAATAGAGCATTATCATAAAAACTGGCTGAAGCCAGCATGCTATTTCCTCTAATTTGCTAATTACAAACTAATTAGCGGGAATTTTACGGTATTGTTTATTTTTACTCATAACTACTTGTGGAGAATGTGGAGATCATCAAATTCCTATAAATTTTAATTTCCAACTTCAGGTTGTAACTATTTTTGCAAAGTATATTTTATTTGTACGCTTAATGCAATATCATCATGAGATCCGTCAACACAATGAGATTTCCGGGTGTATCTATTGCACTGTGTGAACTGCATAGGAGGCGTTTTATTACAACAATCTCAAAAGGATCGAGGTGACCGACCGTATTCTGTACTTCTGTTGTGAAAGAAGCAACAACGACACAAATCTAACAGGAAAATATAGTTAAATGGCTGCGGTACATATAGCTGGTTGGATCTCTCCGGATGCACGGTTCGCTGGCTGCGCGGAAACTCAGCGCGCAGCATCCGATTTGGACGAATTGTAACGGATGACCTGTGTATTGAAATTATTGTGATTTCGAATAACAAAGGTCTACAATTTAGCAAGACCTTCGAATCGCTGCAAAAATTTAAAAAATCCCACTGTAAAGAACGAGAACTACGGATGGACGGACATTCAAATACGAATGATGTAAACATTTATCAAATTGTTTTCATTCTTTGAAAATGCAATTTCGCTTTCTAAAATAATGCCTTTTTCTGGGGTGATCGACTGTCAATTTTTTTAATTATAAATCAATTTTGTGATATTATTATATAAAAACCAATATTTGCATTACATTTATTATATTTACGTGTACTTAAATTCACTCCTATTCTAACACAGCAATCTTTACGCATTATTTTGTAAATCAATTATTCCCAACCAGTGGTGGGGCGCAAAAGCTAAAATATGGTCCGCGAAAGATTAAAAAAAACTAATAAAACTTTTATTCGTTTTAAATTATTAATCCCTTGTTACGGTGGTGCGGCGCCACGCGTCGTTGGCAAATGCGCAAATGTTGGCTAATGAATTCAACCATTACTTCCCAGAAAATACGATTGGTCAGTTGACCTACCGTAAACCGGAATTACAACTCTCTTATCATTGGTCAATTCGGAAAAACTAGTGGCGTCGGCGTCGTTCAAAGCAGTTCGTTTTTATCTACTACTACTACTACCATCACACCATTTCCACGAAGGGGTAGGCACTGTAGGCAGAGAGAATGGACCACCACACACGTCTATCCTGGCATATATTCCTAGCTTCTTCCACATTCATACATCTTGTCAAACATGCCCTTCGGTTCTGTCTGCTTTTGCTTTATCTGATCACGCCACGTCTTCCTTGGTCGTCCTCGTCTCACGTTAGCTTTCATTTTCGCCATATATACTTGTTTTACCATTCTTTCGTCGTCCATTCTTTTGTCGTCCATTCTTTCTACATGACCAAACCATCTCAGAGACCCTTTCTTAATCTTATCAATTGTATTTGACTCAGATTTACACTCCCGCCTGATTTCATCATTCGTAAACCTGTCATACATTAATTTCCCATACATTCGTCTAAGAGATAGCATTTCAATCGGGTTAAATCCTTCCTCTGCCAGTTCCATGTTTCACTTCCATACATAAGTGTTGGGACTAAAACTCCGTTCTACATTGCCAGTTTAGCTTCGATTGACATAATTTTATTAGCAATTACTGTGATTTTATACAAATAATTATTTTTTCATATCTACATTTTCAAGAAACTTTGCCGTTCAATTTAATGCTCTAATTTTTACCGCGCGTAAGAATATTTTTTTATATCCAATTTCCCGTAGGGCTGAACTTCCTCGTTCCGAGATTTTATGAGTAATTGATATCGGATCAAATTTATTTCATAAATAAACGGTATTAAGCAACAATATAATTGTAATTATAAATATTATTATGTTTTATTATTATCAATAAATGACTCGGATCACACTGTCAACAAATAAATCAAATATCAGCGTCATATATGATACCCAAACCTTAATGGATAAATTAAGTCAAAAATAGATATTATAATAATTGTTTTAATACATTTCTTTGTAAGTGCATATTTTATATCGATATGGAGTCTAGTGACAAAGATTAATGATTAGCTACGATATTTATTACATAATTCCAACACCTTACATAGACATAATATTAAAACAGATATCAGAACAATGCAAGATAAAAAAAGCAATCCTTAGTTGGTAAATCAATAATCCTTGTTTTCCTGATTGAATTGAATAAGTTTTTATATTAGTCGACGCGAAGGTGGTTTTATTATTTACGAACACAAATAAACCATCACGCTGTTTCCCCGTGGGGGTAGGCAGATGGGATAGAACGCCATATAACTCTGTCTTTGCATACAGACCTCGCCTCCTCTACATCTTTTTATGTACGCAAGCCGATTACTCCAACTTTTGATATGCCCATATTCAAGTATTTGTTGAATTGAGTCATGCCATGTCCTTCTCGGTTTTCCTCTATTTCTGCATCCGTCAACATTCGCATTGTAAATATTCTTAGCCTTAATATTTATTTTGCTGTCAATTCGCACTACATGTCCAAACCAGTGCAGAGCTCCTTTCTTGATTTTGTCGATAATGCTTATATCAGCCTTGTAAAATGTACGGATCTCTACATTTGTTCATCCATCGTACATAGTTTTACCACACATTCGCCTGAGAGATCGCATTTCGACAGCATTCAGCCTACTATCATCCCTGTTTATCCAAATCCATATTTCGCTCCCATATACATCAAGGTCGGGACCAAGACTCCACTGTGAACTGCTAATTTTGCCTCTTGCGACGAACATTCATTTGCCAAGGTTGATTTAAGTGCACCGTTCACTCTGTTCCCGGCACTCACCCTCCTTTCAATATATTTCTCAGTCATTCCGTCCCTAGTAAACATACTTCCCAGATACACAAATTCTTCTACCTGTTTTAGTATAACCCATTCAGAGTGATTTCACATTTAGTCATACTTTCATGCCTTTCAAAAACCATCACATTCGATTTGTCGACATCCATTAGCAAATCGCTTCCCTCGCATACATCATAGACCTTTGTTACAAAGTATTGCAGTTCCTCTTTGTTGTTAGCAAGAAGCACGGCATCATCGGCATACAAAAGATAATTGACAGTTAAATCCCCATTTTGGCTCCCATTCTTAAAGCTTTTCAGTTATTTCATACAGTTATATATACGTTGAACAGATATGGTGACATCACACATCCCTGTTTGACTCCTTTATGAATGTCAAACCACGATGTGTATGATCCGTTTACCCTAACACTTGCTGCGCTGTCTTTATACAAAGAAGCAATAGCCCGTGTCAGGTTTCCGCTCACTCCATACTCCGATAACACCTTCCATAATTTTTCTGTCAACTCTATCAAACGCTTTTTGCTGATCGACAAATGCGCAGAAAAGCTTTCGGTTTTTAGCCAATCAATTTATAAATATTTTAAATAATGTAGTTACTCGTTAAAATGACATGAAATAAAAATAAAGTAGTAAAGGCAACGGTATATTTTAAAAGCTGTCTCATACATGTATTACTGACAGAGCATGTTTTGAATATTAAACTCTTCTTACGAGTAAAACTTTTTAAATTCCTATTTAAAAATAGTTTCAAACAATTGATTGGCGTATAACTGTCAGTTTGACGTTTCGATTTGAGATATGTTTGTTGTCTTTGTAGACTGTTTTTTAGACAGCTCACTTATGGTGGTTACGCACAGGAAATGATATTAATTTATCGATAGCAAAAAGAGCGACAGCCGCACCACAAGTGTTATATGATTAGTGAAACTTTAAATCTAAACATAGAGGTGCTTCTACCGCTAACAACGAATGTCTGCCATGATTAGAAGCTTCATAATTGAATAACAAACAATTGCATCGCGAACTCGCGAACAAAAACGTGACAGCTTTAAAAATGACAGGTCTTCCATAATAGCTGTTTATCACGCTGGCCACACTGAGCGAAAAGTACCTACCGGCAATTCGGTCATTAAACAGCATAGCCCATTGATAATATTTCAAGCGATTTGAAGCAGTGTATTTGAAAGGCTTCACAAGCGAAAATGAAATTCTTCGCCGCATTGCGGACTCACAAAGCTGGATTTCTTTCTTTGGTGAACTCTGCAGATACTTTAAAAAATAATTCAAATAACGCAGATATTTGGGAGATATTTTTTGAAGCAGCGGATATTCGCATGATCGCCGAATCGCATCGCGAAAATAACCCGGTACTTAATTATTTTATTTGATAAGCAAATTGAAAGTCTTTTATTCGAGGATGTACTGAAAGATGGCCTGAGTGCAAAGATCGGGCGATATTACAGGTAACAACATAAATGTTTGTTGAAAAGTTTATCGATCTGAGGAGTAAAAATAAATTTATTTAACTAACAACGGCAAATTATCACCAGCATTCAACGTCAGCTAAAATTAATTTAATATAAATAATAAAGAAAATAAAGACTGTATTGATGTACGTACATGTAAAAAAGCGAATGGTCAACGACATCGGCAGGAAGTTATTTAACTATTAGATTTTGTGATGTTCCATAATTTAATGCGACCGAGAGGGAAAATGTTTTTGAGAGGGAATATGGAAGTCAAGGCATTTACTGGGCTTATGACCTGCTTTTGTCTGAAGAGGCCACATTATACACTGTGTAACATTTACCATTTTGCCAATGTTTAAACATCCATATATCCTCAACAGACACTGAACAATTTTTTCAGGCGTTGCCTAGTTGGTAAAATAATTCAGCCAGATGAATCTCACCCACATCGAAGTCGGCAGATGGAAGAGTTGAGGAAATGTGGACGTTTAAACAAATGCAGAATGGTGAATGTTGCACAGTTTGTAAAGTCGCCACTTAAACCAGCCAATGGCAGGTCGTAAGCACTGTAAATGCCTAGACTTCCATATTCTCTTCTAAAAAATGTTTTCCCACTGTTACAACAAATTTGGATTTTAAAAACTCTCTAGGGAGTGAAATCCAGCCTGTCTATAAACGTTTGGACAAACTCAAAACATTGTTGTTTCGTCATCTTCACCTTCATTCCCTTTCCGCACCTAATGGTGTATCTTGACCATTTTTTTCACATGAAGGTAAGATAATCAGTATCACGCTTCAGGGACTATGAAATCTTTTTAGAGTAAAAACACCCTTTTAAATATTTTTTTCATATTAACCATGGCGGGAATCGAACCCGAGACCTCTTGCATGGTAGGCAAACGCGTTGACCATTACACCACGAGGCCGACAAGTTGTTTAGTCATGCCTTTTTTTTTTTTCATGAGCCCATTTCAAAGACGAAAAAATATTTAAAATTGATATACCGTTGAAACCGCACCGTAGACAATATTAATCTGAAAAGATGAATAGTTAACACCAGTCGGGCATTTTATTTGTCAAAAACTTTTCCTTGAGTGCAAAGAAAATATCGTCGGTTGACAGGTAAAACTCATTAGCACTTTGTATCATTTTTCAACAACCTCTTGCAAAACTGTAGCGTGTAAAACCGTACAATCCTACACTGCTGTTTCGGATTGGTTAATAAACGTAATCTTTTCTAACATTATTTTGGTACGTGTATTTGTACACAAATCTGGATTTCTCCCAAGGGGGAGTAGGTATATATTTTTTATTTATATCTCACAGAGATGAGGTAGAATTTTTTTCAAATTCAGGATTATGGATATTCGAGCGTTTACAGGGCTTATGACCTGTCATTGGCTGGGTTAAGTGGCCACTTTAAGTACTACAACATTCCCCATTCCGCTTATTATTAGCGAATATCCACACAGATAACATTTTGGATTTTTTGTATATATCTTACTAAACGAGAAACCATTAACTACATAAAATAAAGTAATCTGCTAATTAAAATAATTAACTTCAATATCAATACATAGATGGCGCTCCAACTCGCTTGTAAATGGTTTCTCGTTTAGTAAGATATATACAAAAAATCAAAAATGTTATCTGTGTGGATATTCACTAATAAAAAGCGGAATGGGGAATGTTGTAGTACTTAAAGTGGCCACTTAACCCAGCCAATGACAGGTCATAAGCCCTGTAAACGCTCGAATATCCATAATCCTGAATTTGAAAAAAATTCTACCTCATCTTTGTAGGGATATAAATAAAAAGTAATATTTTCTACATAAGATTGTTGAAAAATATACATCGTAATGACCTAAAGTCACTCTACTATAAATCTATACTTAATGAGTTTTACTTATCAAACGACGATACCGTCATTTAAAATAAATATCACCAAATTTTACTATAACGAGGTGCACTGGTTTTCTAACTCAATCAGGACAATCCAACTAAGCCAAAAAAATATATTATGCATCTTATTATCAACGCTGTGATTTTTAAATTTCGCAATTTTAAAATTACTCCGCCCGTGACGTTACTAGTTAACGTCGGTGAGTTGTCCTGACATTTAAAAAGTGAACCCGGAACTATTATGATTGATTAGACAGGCGCCGTGGCGCAGTTAGTTAGACGGCTAACTGTGAAACTGGCGTCGCGGGTTCGATTCCCGCCAGTTGCGAGAAAATAATTAAAGAAATATTATTTCTCAATTGGTCTGGGTGTTGTGGTGTATTTTTCATAACCTGCCTCCATATCCCCCATTTCCACCTGCTGACAAGCCTCTAAATAGAGGCCTCGCAGGTTAATCCATTAAAAAATTAACAAAAATTGTTTTTTTTTGCCCCCATGAGCAAAAAGGCAGCTTTTCGACAAAAATCACAAAATGTCTCTTTCCTTTTGCCTGCCCTTACGGGGAAACGGCGAGATGGTTATAAATATGTCACTCGAAAAACGCGGCATATTTGGCATTGATAGTTGCGACGTCAAGATTCGTGACCATGTTCTAAAAGAACTCGAATGGTTTGGAATAAAGTTAAAAAGGAACATGAATCGTGACGTATTAGGGGCGTGGCCAATGCAATGACCGTTTTTGCAGGAATGCGAAATTACAAATTTAAAGGTGTTTTTTATGCTAGGTACTAATAATTGGAAAATTATTTTTTTTACTGGACAGTATTTCATAGAGAAAAATGTGAAAAAAACGTGATTTTTCCCTTTTGTGTCTAATTTCTGGCTATTACGCTGTGTTCGCGAAGCAGGTTTCTTCTGTCTCTATAGTTTTATTGAAGTGTCACGACTAAAGCGTCGGTTCTAATTGAGACCAACTACTGGGGCTTCAAATAATCCGCAGACACAAGCAAAACCTTCCAGGGAAGTCGAGGATTAGAATTTAGAATAGCAGAAGTACCGGTTAGTGGCGCCGACTGAACTGGCTCTAGAACTCCCTAAACCGGTGTTTTTCAACCTGTGGGTCGCGAACCCCAGGGGGATCGCAAAGCCTTGCTTGAAAAATCAAGGGCTTCAGGGTCCCGATTACAATGGGAAGTTAACAGAGTTATCTTCGACTGCCTATAAAAAAAAACGATAATTGTGTAAGTATCTTCGTCGGTAACCTATTATTGAACATGTTTAGAAAAAATAAATGTATGCATATTCTGCTTTTCATACAGAAAACTTAATTTTACTTTGTAGGCGAAATTGAAGATAAATTATTACTTCCCATTGTAGTCGGGGCCCAGGTCTTACACTACTACAAAAATATAATCATTTCAGTGAGAAGAATGTGTTTGTTTATTCTTAACGATAAGGTGATTCGTGATTCGTGTTTCACTTTTCGAGACGCAAATAATCAACACTAGTAGTGGCGAACGGCACTAAAGCTCGGGTTTCCTAGGACAGCGGTGCCCGTATTTTAACGGCCGTAGTGAACATTAATGCGGTTGACAGCCGTCGTAACGGTGACTAGAGAGTGGTTTCCTATAAAAATGGTGTTGATAACACCGTTAAAAAATAAAACCACTCTCTAGTCACCACTACGACGGCTGTCCACCGCATCACCGTTCACTACGGCCGTTAAGATACGGGCACCGCTGTCCTAGGAAACCCTAGCTTAATAATAGCAAAGCTTCCCTTACCAGTTGCTCAATCACAATGGCCGTACTTGTCAGTTATAACCGAAGCGATACACGGTGATCGTTTATCTTTTTAGCGATTCCTATGGAACATCGAATAAAATTTATCGATCGGTAGTAATCACATTTTTTAATATCTTCACACTTCAACCTCATGCGTGGCAACACTAATATGAAATGTTATCCCTCAAAATACTAACGTTTTCCAAATTACGATATTTGGTACCATTTAGTTATAATATTAATTAAAAAACGGGAAATACTTTAAACAAATTTGTTATGTTGTGATTGTTCGAGCGCAATTAGTCATGTTAGTTATATTTTTTAAACTCAATTCGAGACGGAAATAAATAAATAATGAAACATTATTTAAAGACGTTACATAATATTATTACAACAATGTCGTGTACACCATGATCGTAAATGAATTAATCAAGACAATACAAACAAGCTAAAGAATTTCGAATCCAAATAAAATACCTACAAATATAGTTGTATTTAAGTTCGTTTAGAAAGAAAACCTTGCTATGTGTAAAACAATTTACAAACGGACAGACTGAAACTCACACATATCATACAAAACTCAACTCGAGTTGACTTTGACGTTTAGCGGTTGACCTCGTGACCACGATAAACTAATCCACTTCCACTGTGATCGGCCATTGGTTAAGGACTTCTTATCGACGTGAAAAACATCTGTAGTTGAGCTATTGCTCTTTATTCTTCTTTTCCTTCATCCAAAAGACGTCTACCTTATGAAAATTAAATTTCATTTTAAGCATGCCGTCAGCAGTAAGAAAAATTAAGATTTATGGATCTTGCTGCTGACGCTGCGCCCGTTCTTTCTTGCGCTTAAGTTCTTGATTATTAATAACAGAACATCGTTACAAATCTTAACGTCACAATTTCATTCAAAAAATTATGTATGATAACATTTCTCTACAATATCCATATTGATTTTGGAAATACAATTAATTTTTCTACATCCATTTCACATGTTTTTATCGGTATTCGTAGTATGTGATATTTCCCTATTAAGGTCCTGGAACCACACGTAAGATTTTTTTTACTCATAAAGGGATCGCGTATTCAAAAAGGTTGAAAAACACTGCCCTAAATAACAACAGTACAGGAGACAAATATAATGGATGGCAGTCACTGTACGTAGGAGCAAAAAGCGGTCTGATAAAAAATCCAGAGTAACAATTATTATGCTAAACATACACATGCATAAATTTAACCTACCTCTTACAGAAAAAAACACGAATATTTCATGTATACTGCTTCATAAAATAACATGAGTTATAAATCTACATCAGTAACTTCCTCGACCCGTCAATATTCGGCGGAAATCATAATAAGTTACATTCAGCTTTAATAGTAATATTTACATGGGTTGAAATTTAATTGACAACATTTTTAAAATGGCCGAACGCCTCGAGACAAATACTTTAGGGAGTTTATCGAAATTGACAAATATTTCATCGTTTAAACATTTGAACGAATCCAAAATAAGATTTATTCATTTTTATTATTATTTTAAATATTATTGCTTTTACAATAAACGTTACAAATACAAAAAAAAAACAAAACAAAAATCTGTGAGCGGGTATAATTGCTCCTTGTTAATAACTCTTAATTCTTAATTCCTGGCTCCGAAATTTCTTAATCAACTTCCTGCAGCCATAAAGAACCTCACAAGTGCCAATGTATTAAGGAAAAATGTTTGCAATTGGTTGCTGCACATCGATAGGGACGAGGTTGTCAATTTTTTTAAAGTTTGAGATTAGCAATTAGCAAAATTTGTCATTTTTGGTAGATGTTTTTACGTTTTTTCACTATGTATTTTTGTATTATTTAATTTGGTACTCACTCTTATTTGACATATTACTCCTATTTCTTACTAAAGTATAGAGTGAGTTTCAAGAAACCATATCTCAATTATCATTTCAAACAAACCATCACGCCGTTTCCTCGTAGGGGTAGGCAGAGAGAATAGAACGCCATTCACTCTATCTTTGCATACAGACCTCGCTTCCTCTACATTCATACATCTTCTCATGCACGCACGCCGATTATTCCTACTTTTGACATGTCCATTTTCAAGTATTTGATGGACTTGATCGTGCCATGTCTTTCTCGGCCTTCCTCGTTTTCTGCATCCATCAACATCCGCATCGTAGATTCTTTTAGCCGTCCTTTCGTTGTCCATTCGATGTACATGTCCAAACCAACGCAGCACCCCTTTCTTGATTCTGTCGATAATGCATATCTCAGCCTATCATACATTGTTTTACCACACATTCGCCTGAGGGATCGAATTTCGACAGCATTTAACCTACTTTCATCATCATTTTTCCAATTCCATACTTCGCTCCCATACATTAGAGTTGGCACTAGAACTCCATTCTGAACTGCTAGTTTAAACAAACATAAAAAAAAGTAAATGATGTACATTTAAAAAATAAACTACTTCAATCTGTTTTTTTAATATTTTTTTATGTTGATTAAAACATGGGTCTTACAAAAGTATACAATTTTGAACCGGGTTGCGGTCTTTGGATAGTGTCGCAGACTCACCGCTCTGCCACAATTTAATATGCATTTTCTTATAGTGAGTTATTTACAACTCGTACAAAAATGCCCCTAAAATTTGAAATATTTGGGTAAGTCATAAAAACACAACTATATCATTATTCACATTTTTATAATTATTTTCAGACGTTGCTTTGAAGGTAAAATAATTTGATGAATCCCACCTACATAAATAAGGTTTTTGGGTGTTTTGCTTCGCAAAAATCTACAGACGGAAGAACTGAAATGTTATAAAAAATATATTTTAAAACAATGTGACCTGTACATATATTTGTTTGCCAAAATGTAAAACCGAAGTAAGTAATTGTTACAGTAAAATATAAGGTTGAATATAGAAACCATTGAAAACGAACAAAACGTGTATAAATAACATTGGCTTAAATACGCAGATAGCCATGTACTCACTGGTTTTCTAGAAACGTCAATACGATATTCAACAATGACGCACATTCTACCAGAGTGCACATCTTAAATGAGAATAGCATCATTCAAAATATTTTATTACATATTGAAGCTTCAAAAAAGAAAGATAGAAAAAGATATAATACAATTATTACCTTTTTCCTACTTTCCTTACAAACTAATTATTTTTATTAATTTTTATTTTGTATTTTGGTTGAATTTTTTTGTTTATCTTTTAAAAATTGTATTTAAACATTATACATATAATATTATGTAAGTTATCTCTACATCATCATCATCATTCACCTTCCGAACCTGGTGGTGCATAGGGCACAGAATATCTTGATATTTTTTGTTATATGAAGGTAAGATGATCAGTCTTACGCCTCAGGCACCAACGCGCTGACCATTACACCACGAAGCCGACAGTAAATGTTTTATTAAAATGAAATACGTTTTGTTTTATTTGGAAGAATTGGCTCTGTAATACTTGACCATTTTACTGGAATAAAAAATAATATTATTATTAAAAATTGTGACGCTAAACATTTATGCAGTATGGACTATACTCAAGTTTTTAAAGCAAATTTAGTATCGAATGGAGGCATTTTTATTGCACTTCCAAGTGCTTGGCCATAGTGGCGAAACGTTTGCGGCGAGATGCGGACGCAGTGAACTCAAACATATGGTATACTAGTGTAGTGTCCATAGTGAGCCGCTGAGCACCGACACCATGGCCAATAGAGTGGGCCGATATTTTTTTTTCCGAATTTTTAAATGAAAGGGTTCTAAAAAGTTGCCTTTTGGATTACTCGGAATGCAAAAAATATCAATTTTTAGCTCTAAACCGGCTGTCATTTCGTATTTAAGTAACAAAATCAGTCCAATTAAATGTTATAATGTGCATTAAACCTTATTAAATAAGCATCTAAGGGCGTGAGTTGCACTTTATTTTGTAATAAATGGGTAGCATTGTTTTAATGCGCCATTGTTTTCGTCAATATTAGCCAGGCTCTCAGCGGAATCAGTTCCGCGGAGTGTAAACTTTTTGCATTTCCGTAGTTTTAAAACATGTTCGAATTTGTAATGTGATTCGGTTATATCTTTACTAACAAAAAATAATTTTATCAATATAGATAATAAACAAAATGTTTGGGCAGTTGTTAACTTCAAACCTCGGTTGAGGGCCAAAAGTAGTATGGAATATTTTTTTAAATAATTTTTACATTTAACGTGATCCAAAATGCAACTTTTTAGACCCCTATTACTTTGATGTCTAAAAAAATAAAAAACTTCATACATCATCGGCCGACTCTAATGGCCAAGCACTAAAACAATATAATTGAGATAACGTTCTATAAGCTTATTATTTGCAAATAAAATCTTTTAAAATTCTTTAAGTGTTTCGATTAATTTTCAGCACGAATCATCGCATATTTATTACACAAATAAACAATGTACTGTTTGATTCTTTAGAAAACAGAACGAATCTAGGATACTAAGTTTGCTATGATTCACGGACTGGGTATTATTGGCTCATGTTTGCATAGCGATGTGTGTTTAGAATAGTTTTACATAATGTTGTTCTTTTGTCCTCCGCAACGTAAGGCTTCCCGAATTTTAAGCATGTTAAGAATGACGCAAGAATTCCGTAATTCGACAGTTCAACGTACATCGAACCACAAAAACAAGTGTGAAATATAGAACCGACAAAAAAAAAAGAGAGGAAGGAAAGAAACACTATTGAGAAATACAAAAAACAAACACATATTTTAGAAACAAGAGCTTCTTCCTTGCATAGATAAAATATAAAAACGATTTGCGCAATACTTCTTTTTCTTCCTCAGCCTTCATTGAAGAGTTAAGTAAGCCTACGTTGATGTGTTAGTGCCTGTCCGTAAACCAACTAAACAAAATATACATTTTGCTTTTCTAAACACGCACATTATAATGATTCATATGAAAATTTATAGTTACGAACACATAAAGCAAAGGTTATTAAATATGTGAATGGACTGTACGTCAAGTTCGAAAATAAATCGTTTGTTTTTAATCTAAATTATTAAAGAAAAAAAAGGTATTATAATCATTTGCTTTTCAGAATTCAGATATCCGTTGAGTTCTTTACAAATTTTATTCTCGAAAATTCTGAAATGAAAGTTTTTTTTTTTTTTTAAATATATATTTGGACCCCTGTATTTAGTAGCCTTACGTGTCATGTACAAGGCTAAGGTACTCGGAAAAAAAAAAGTTTTTCTTTGTCTTGGAAATGGGATGTTCGATCACTGATTTTGGTTTATTACCTTTATGAGTCCAATCACCATTGTTGCAAAGTTCAAGAACAATGGCGCGTGATAACTACTTTTAACTACAGTGTGGATATCTGTTAAGGATATTCCATCTTTCCTGCATTCTGCTTCAAGATTATGGCGTTGCAAACTGAAAAATGGGCACTGAAATAACAGATGTTCTATACTTTGTGAAGAAATATCATCGCATGGACAATAGTTATCATTCCTTAATTCAAACCTATATAGATAACTTCTCATAGCTCCGTGTCCGGTAAAAATTTGGGTCGTTTCGAAAGTACTTTGGTGATGATGACGGAAGTTTGCTGCATCAGCCAGCGTTGGGAAAAACATTTTAGTGATTTTACCTGCAGAAGAAGCGCGGTAATGATCCTCCCAACGCTGCTGCGTATTTTGTTTTATACAGCGTTTAGCAAAGCTAAGGGGAAATTCTGAGAAGAAAGGTGCCGTTCTTTTACAAGTTGCGGCTCTTGCTCGTTCAGAAATGAAAGTTACGCCTATTCCAACAGGGATGGTCAGGGAAGCGTTAGAAGACGCAGTCTGGAGTCTAGATACTATGCGAGCGGAGGCGGAGCGCCACACTGGCCGACTGGCCACACGTTTGCAGTATGTACGTGTGCAGTGTGCACGTGTGATGCGGTGATGTCAGGCCCTCCACAGTCCTCCTTCCATCCCCTTCCATCCTTCTGTCTTTTGCTTTTTGTAGCCATTTCTTCTCCCATAGAGGCTACATTATCGGCCCATATATTTTGAGAACTTCCGACGCCTCCCAAATTCTCCCAAGGTCTTCACTTCGGAACTCTAGGAGTCCATCTTGTGGCATCCTGCCTTGCGAGATGAACTGCCCATTTTTTTTATTTATTATTATACTTTTTTGTTTTTTTTACGATATACATAAGAGGTAAAGCAGAGTAAATAATAAATAAATGATAATTACATAGCTATAAAATAAATATTAACAGTAAAAATAGTAATCAAAAAAATTTCACAAAGGCATGACCGGGCCGTGGGTATACAAGAAATGTTTATGAATTTTTTGCTCCTATAATAAATAGACGGATATACTGTTTTTGTGTAATATAAGAAAGATAAAATAAAATATTCTGTTAAAGATTAGAAGGTACTTTTTTATTTTAAAGTAATCAAAAAAGGAAATAAAAAAATATTAAAAAACACAAAAATATTCCTTATAATAAGGAAAAAATCATTAAAAAAATTTGGGCGTATAAATATGCATGTCTCTGTGCTAGCCTCGTTTTACAATGTGGTATTTCTAGCACACGATTCCTGTTTTGACTTGATCTATTTGAATTACTGGTACATTTTGTTTCTTAAAAACATATATTTTAAACATTGAAAACAATATATTTGTCTTATTTACAAAAGTTTAGCTTCTTGGAACAATTGGAAAGAGGGAAAAGTGCGATGTTTGTGAAGTCTTATTTTTAAGATAAATTTTTGAACAGTTTCTAATGGTTTAATATGGTTATTAAAAGCTCCCCCCCATCCAATTATTCCATGGAAAAGCGATGACTGTACAAGTGCATAATATACCATTTTAATAGTATTTAGCTGGGCGTAAATACTTAACCGTTTGAACACATAGGTTAAGTATCTCAGTTTATTGATAATTACTTTAAGATGATTAGTCCATTTAAGTAAAATTGTCATCCATTGTCACTTAAAGATCATTACAAGATCCATGATATCCACTACTCTGGTTCTGCGTATAATTTCATCATTTGTTATTATTTCTCTTAGGCTTTTACCAAGCATAGACCTATTCAAGGATCGATGCGTGCATTTGAGCGTTTCTGCATTTTTATTTGTGTCATCGTCTCCAGCCCATACGTCACAACCGGAAGTATGAACGATTCGAAAGTTTCTATTTTTAAACTAATTGGGATCTCTCGTTTTGAAGAACATGTTTAAGTTTGCCAAAACCAGCCCACCTTATTCCAATTTGCCTTGACAATTTCGAGGTTTGATTTTCTTTGCCTATTATTATCTTGTAAACCTTATTATCCCTTAACTTAATATTGTTGTTACTAATTGTGATGATTTCACTCTCTGGATTAAAAAAAATCCTCTTTATTTATTTAGAGCAATATTAATAGCAGATTTGCTTTACGCAATATAGCTCAAGACAAACTAAGAACAATATAAGTCCATTACAGCAATCAATGCAGTGGTTCCATTTTTGTAACAAAATTAGCAACTTCCTCCAACATCGATTTGGTCTATTGTAACATAAAACAATGGTAGCAAATAATTGTCAATCAAAACCAAACGTGTAAAACACAATAGAAAAATGAGCTCAAATAAAATATTTGTCAACGAAAAAAGTAAAGCGCCATTAAAGGTAATTAAAAATAATGGTATAGTGTAGTAGTGATAGAGATTAAGTTTTATTTATTTATTAATACTTTTATTTATTATTTATACAGAATAATGATCCCTCACTGGGGTGTCCGGTGCCGAGGGAAACATTTTACAAAAATGTGAAACATGCCTAAGATAATAATATTTAACAAAGTTAAAAAAAATAACAAAATAAGAACATTAAAAAAAACGTAATTAAACCAATTAACCTAATTATAATTAACATAATAAACAAAATAAAAAACAAAAATATTCATAAAAAACATAATCAATGTATATGGACTAATTAATAAAATTCATAAACAGTGCATACATTTTACATATTTGGCTTGATCCACTCATCGATCCGTGCACAACCCACCTCCACTATCCATTTCTTAATAGCAATTTTATATTTTGAGAACTTACTTATTGTCCTTATGGATAATGGAAGTAGATTGTACACTTTAACCGAGTAGTAGGTCAATCCTCTTTGACTGAAGGTTGTATTAATTTTTTTGCATAATCAGGGTGGAGTATCTAGTAACTATTGTATTTGTAATGGTAATGGTGTTTCTACATATGAAAATGTTATTTTCATGTACTCGTAAATATTTTTCAATAATCAAAGAATTTTTTAATATTTTTTTAAGAAAACTAAGTTATTGTAAATTGGGCGGGATTAGGACAAGAATGCTTGAAGAGAGGATAGGGAGGAAAAGGGTTATGTACATATTTATTATTATAATGTCTACTAAGTTACATAATGCATTTTAGTGTAAATTTTAAATCTAACAGAGTTTGTCTATGTTTGTATTTACCTGTATATTTTTTGTAAATGCCCCTTGGGCGTATTGTAAAATTAAATGAATAAATAAAATAAATAAAAAAATAAAATAAATAACACATAAGCCAGGCCAACAGTAGGTAAAGACAAACAATATCTACACGAATATGGCCGATATGAAACAGGATTTTTTTTTTCTCCGACCCTTTATTATGTGCCAATAAATAGCGATTTTCTATGACGCGTAGTTTTTAATAACAGGCTTTATAATTTCACGGCTCAGCGGGCAATAACTGTGGGAAAGGATTTAATATTGAAAATTAATACTCAATTCAATCAAGGGTAAATAATTACTTATGTACTTTATGGAATTTTGTTTTGGCAATTTGATATATACGGCGCTCGATTTGGTGTGTAATTAATACGAATTAGTAAATCACTACTTACATATTTAATTCGATACCTGTGGTTAGTATTTATTTCATAAAATAAACAAATCAGCCGTTTAAAGTATGATTAAGATGACTAACAAGCTAAAATGATAATCTACAATACCTATTTATTGCGTTTTCTGTGAAAACTAAATGAATATTAGTTTGAAGCTAAATAAATGATAAATTAAAATAATCATTAGTAAAGCGTCTGGATGCCTACTAAAAACAAAAGTATAACGACACATCCTACGTACAACTGTGTACAGGAGAGCGTTTTAAAGATTTTTTTAAAAACAATTCGTGATATTTTGCTGCTCTAACGTAGTAAAGCTGTAAAATTTGGCATAACGCTTTAAATTGAGTAATTTAATAAGATAAAAAATAAATGTTTTTTCTGAAATCACTAGTTTTTGTTTTATCACACATACACACTTATACTTTGCTACGTAACCTGTCATCAATACTGTAAGTCGCTGATACAGGCTTATTCAATGGGATTCATTGAAATGTTTCACGAGTATCTGCCTAGTTACATAGTTTTACTCTGTACTTCATTTGATATCTTCCCCTAAAATGTTCACTAACACAGCTTTTACCAAAAAATCGTAATAAATTGCGGTCTTATATTTGTTTATGTATCGCTGTCACAACATTAATGTTAGATCATTTTCATTATTTTAACAAGTACACCTATGGTTTGAGATAGAACTGAGCGACGGGCAGATCTCCGTCGCCCGCGCCGCGCCGCATTACCGTGGCGGCCTACGTGGTGTGGTGGTCAAGACGCTTGACTCGCAGACGGAAGGTTCCGGGTTCGATTCCCGGTGAGAACATAAAAATTAATGTGATTTTTCTCATACCTGGGAGTTCTGTGATGTAATTCACCACTGTAATTAGGTCTCCTGGCCTGTTGTGGTGCAAAAATAAAATGGAATGAAATTACCCCCGCGTAATAAGCTGTAGCTGGCACGTACTTAATTATTCCTCGGATTTTGTTTTAGATATATGCAGTTAAACATTTATACGTTTAAAAAAAACATGTTCCAACGGTTTTTAATATTTTTTTAATATCTAATATTTAAGTTTCAAAGGTGTAGATTTCAAAAATGCAACAGTCGTAAAACCGTGGATGACGCAGTTACACAGTTGTACGTAGGATGTGTCGATAAGATAAAAAACAATGTTATCCCTCTCTCCCCGGTGATGTGTAGCTAGTACACATTGCGTCTAATAACTATAATATCTTTAAAAATATAATCAATATTGGTTTTAGATTTTCAGTATTCCTCCATTACACATTTACGTATCGACTGAAATAATTTGTGATTAAATAATAAGTACTTACTAGGCACAAAAAAGCATTTTATCGGAAATCGGGGATAAATTACAAATAATAAAATAAAAAAATCATCAAAAGTATAATCACAGTATACCAATAACACCTGGCGTTACACGTCCACTAGATGTCCAGTCACGTAGTTCAGTACTAGCTACTTAGTAGCTCTCGGGAAGTTGGCACGGTTGCACCTTTCGCCAGTCGTTAGCGATACCCAATGGTGTTTTCATGTTTTTAGCAGTTAGATTTGAAATATTATCATTTTTGAATTAAATTATGGTTAATTAAAGCCATTCCCTATAAATATTCCATTTTTCCCTTTTTAAATCTCTTATTTTTTAATGTGTAGTGACTACACAGCACCGTAACGCGCGGGTGTTTTTAGGACAGTTAAGCTAGGGTTTCCTAGGACAGCGGTGCCCGTATCTTAACGGCCGTAGTGAACGGTGATGCGGTAGGGAGCAAATGCAAATTTTGAACACGTTAATAAAAAAATATTTAAAAAAAAAATTTTCCTTAGTAGATTGAGAAATAAATTAAATAAAGATACTGCAGAACTAATTTACAAAACAATCATTCTTCCACATATAGATTACTGCTCAACAATATTATTTTTAGCAAACGAAGGAAATTTAAATAAACTAGAAATTTTACAAAATAAAGCGATGAGAATAGTTCTTAAGAAAAATAAATATAGCAATGTAAAAAAAATGAGAGATGAACTAAAATGGTTATCTGTAAGAAGGAGACTTCAATTTAATATGTTGATATTTATACATAAATTTTTTCACGATAAATTACCAAAATATTTTAAGGATAAAGTTGTCTTAAACAAAAATTGTCATGAATATGCTACTAGACAAAAGGATAAAATAAGACTACCATTATTGAAAAGAGCTGAGTCGCAAAATTGTTTGATGTATAAGGGTTTAAAAATGTATGATGAGATGCCTGAATGTATGAAGAATGAAAAGTGTCTGAAAGAATTTAAAAATAAATGTATAAGTTACTGTAAGGAAATGTAAATATATATAGATGATGTAAATGTACATAATAGTTTATATTACTTTTAATATAAGCTAACTTAAGAAATAAATAAAATAAAAATATTTAAAAAATAGGTTTGTTACACTTCTAACCTCAAATTGTAACGACTATAGAAATTTGTGTTTTAGATTATTTATAGTGTTCCTTTGAACAAATTATGGAGAGTAGAAGATTAAGATATGGTTTTCTATGTCAAAATTGCTACACTATTTTTATTTCCACGTGTCAACGAGTACACTTATATGTGTGCATCTGTGGATAAAAACGTACCTTTTGTGGAAATCACTATAAAATAAAATGAGTGCTATTTCTAGCATTTAAAAAAAAGGGGAGCTATAGGCAATAAAATTATAAATCTGAATCAGAAACAATAAAATATATACATCAACATACTGTTAACATACGAAAAAAACAAACACGAAAAAAAAATGTCCAAAGGTACACCACTTGCCCCTAAACATAGGCAGAATGGTGAATGTTACATTGTGTAAAGTGGCCATTTGAATCAGCCAATGACAGGTTATAAGCTGTGTAAATGTCAGACTTCCAAACCCTCCTTTCAAAAATGTTTTTCCGATCTGCTGCAATAAATTTAGATAAACAAATGTGTTTAAAATAAGGCAAAATGTAAGAAATTTCAGTAGGCGTAGAACCTTTGAAAGAATAAATAACATTATGAGTTTCACGATGAGAATGAAAGATTAATAAACTTAAAACAAGACTCGATAAAATGAATCACGACCAAGCAGAATTACGTGTTTGGGACAAGAAATATCGTCATTTACTATAAAAAGCATCACATCATATAAAGAATGGCTTTAATACCACGTAGTCGGGAGTGTGTTGCCATCAATATAATGATCCGTCCACATATCCATAGTGACCTTCCGTAGCCAAGCACCTCCTGGGAATGTATAACCCAACGGTAATCACTTAGCAAAAACAAAAGCAAAATCCGAGAAACATGTTACGAAACATGACTCTTGACATGCTCTCGGAGATAGCGCGGAAAATAGTACAACAGATCTGCACGATTTCGTTCAGGTTTTCTATTTTAGTTTTTTGCGCAATGTTGGTAGAAAGTATAAAAGCAATCAATACCGGCTTCGCACTAATTGAAACACACTGGCAAAACAATAAAAGTAGAGAAATTAATGGATTTGTGAAGGGAGCCTTTGAAACTGCGCGGTAGACAGAAGCTGGAGTAACAAAAGTCGTGACAATAACAATAAATGCAAAGAGGAAGTAAGTAGTTATATATTTTTTTTAAATTACCATACATCCAAGAGGTTATTTTCTTTAGTAAACGCTTCTGTCAAATCCTATTGTTTTCAGATTCAAAGGACACTTCCTACTATTTTATCTTTCAAATCTGACATCACAAGGTCCCGAGCTGATTTTAAGCGAAAAATTTTTTAAAAAATATTTACAAATAGACACGGACAATTCAAATACCGGTAAATATCAGCGATAGCTGAAACATTTTATTGATACAGATATAAAATAAGCCATGCACGAATATCCAAATACATTTCTCGTGTTTTGTAAGACCGGGGATTAGCGTGTCCACAAATGTCGCAAGCGCGAGTAAGACAGATGAAAAAGAGAGAGGCAAATAAACAACTAACATTTCGCTTTTATCTTTCATCGAAAATAATTATAATGTAATCATTTAATATTGGTAATAAAGACATTTTCATAAATATTAGCTTAGTACATGCAAGGATTGAATTAAGACAACGTGAATTTAGGTTACATAATTTGCTAACTTTAACAAGCACAACTTGTTATCAAATCATGTACTACGAGTAAACTCAGCGATAAAACGTGTTTATTAAAAATTAACTGTCAAAATTTTAATTGTCTGTTGAAATTCCCTGTTGTATTTACAAGACAACGAAAATTGTCTTAACTGTTAGGAAAAAACAGCAAAATACGCTGTAATGTTTTTGCAACAAGAGCATTGATAGATTTAGTAGCGGTGCTTTTATATGTCGAAAGATTGATGTTGATGTTTCGTATGAAGCAATATAAATAAACGCTTTTAAATTAAACGCGTTATAAGTTTCATCTCAAAAAACAAAGCAGCGCTTTACAAATTATTATTTGATTATTTATTATATTATGCACAAATACTCGACAAATGCAGATATCTAAATAAACCTTAGGTTTTCTTCGTCGTTTGCTAGCATCTTGGCGCTTTTCTTTGTTCGGTAATCCTGATAGCAACCGCGAACATCTCAAGTAATCGGGTGGAGGTGACTTGTAATAATCGTACTCATCGCGGCGGTATTACCAAAGTTGATAGACGCAGTAATTGCAGCCAGGTATGCCTCGGTCTTCGTTACTTTCTCACATGTGAGAGTCTCAACAGAGGACGAGGAGTCAATGGATTTGTTACAATTGGAGGAACAAACACTCGCATTATGAAAGGAATTATTTTTCCACTGCAAAGCTTAGCGCTAACGCTACAAAATAAGTGTTAAGTGTTGGCAGAGGTGAAGGCAATTAGTTGAGTTACGTTAAATTAATACAAAGGCCCCGCAGGTTACAAATAAAAACACAAGAGCTCGAAATTAGCAGTCATTTATAGATATTATTGTTATACGGTAACATTGTTTCATATTTTGTTATACAAAATAGACAGATTATTTACTACGGTGGGTTAGGTGAGGTTAAGTCGAGCCAAGTATCCACGCGGAGAAAGGGAAGGCGAGCAACCGAGATTATATAAATAATATCGTTACCATTCGGACACGATACGGTAATCTGTCAAAAGTTGCACAACTATAATTGGCTGTTGTTTTACATTATGAAGTGTTACAATTATTATTAAACAAGACAATAGTCCAAACTTGAGCTGGCAGTTGTCGGCAATATGCCGCGGGCTTTCCTTGACACATTACGTACTACTCGGTAGGTGCTTATATTATCGACTAGCTGTCGAGAGATAGAAGACGATAATAATATATGCTGGAAGTTAGATGTTTGACATTTATATTGACAACTAATCCCTTAAATATGCTATGAACCAAATAACATGTGACGCAAGAGAAAATGTCATACGTTTTATGGCTTCAGATATAGCGGAGATAAAGAAGGTTTAAGCTGTTAGTTTTCGATTAAAACGATGAAAAAAGAAATTGTGATAATCCATTTACCAGCTGATAAAACAGAATAATTCGTTGTATCTACTTTAGAATTACAGAAGAACGAAGCACGAACTAAAAGGCAATTTGTAAGATGGATAATTATTGCGGTTAATAAAGTTTAGTCGTAATTCGAAAGAAATCACTGTAAAAACATATTTAAATATATTATAGCGCTACAGAATGTATAAGTACTGAGAAAAAACATTCTTATATTTAGATTTTCATAAACAAAATACCAGAAGAGTAAGTGAACTAACACAGAGCAACTAACTTTAAATTATTATAATATCTATGACAAAACCACAGCGGTGTCCGTGAGAATGCTAATTATATTTGTGAGTCAAAGAAATTATGCAAAAACTCAGATCATGGTGTCGGCTAAAAACGTGATTGAGAGACGATTCGCCGAGAATGCTGACATTTACAGAAAACTCATTTTGTGACCAAAAAACGACAAGAATAATCAAGCAATCAAGAGAATCACGCATGCCTTGATTGAATTTGGTGGCAACAAAATATTAATCTCGGTTGCTCTAATGCTCTAGGTGGCTCTAGGTGTGCCAGCCGACCAACGGGTATTCGAAACATTAACTAGGACAGTACAAAAACAAGCTGCAAACAATAACAGTGTAAATAAATATTTTTAAAAGGTAAATAATTTCTGATCGAGCCTGCTTGAAAAAGAAAAAAACTGTTGAATAGTTTGATCAGGGTTCATAAACGACAAAAACCTTAATAGTAATTATTAATAGCTTTGAAAGATTAGTTGATTTACATTTATTTTCTTGTTTGCAGAGGAATTCATATGTATTTTTTATTACATTATAACTATGTTTTTATAACAATTTTTACCATGTTTTTACTCCATTTTTTTTTTTTGGTTTTAACTTTGTCCTCTATCTTTATAACTGTTTTTATATATTGATTACTGTTTTTTTACATTTTTTTTGGCTGTCTTAGAACGGGGTAAATAACCCTAGTTAGGCAGTCAAAGCAACTTTGTATAAATTATAATTTTGTGTATGTAATATAATATGAAAATAAATAAAGTGGAATTATTAGTAAAATATAGTATTTAAAACAAATTATTACTAAACAGTTATTTACAAATTAAGGAGTCTAAAAAAAAATACACAGTTTAAAAATTATACTACTAGTTATAAAAATAATTTGAAAATAAAATAAGAAAGCAACACATATTAATAAAAAAAATTAAAACAATTTTTAATAACACTAAACGATAAAAAATAATTAAAAATTAAATGTATTATTATTTAAAACTACTACTAAAAAAATTATTTATTTTTATTCGTGGTTTTTTATTTTTTTTAATTTAAAATGTAATTTTTTGCGCTTGTAACGTGTCTATTTGATAGAATACATCATTGGGTAGATATAATATACTGAAGATACTTACAGATCTTGCGTGTGTGCTGCCGGCGCCGCTACCTTCTGATGAGGTGCTGCCCCTCCTCTCTGGGGGGGCTCCCGGCCCCGCCGTCACTCCTGACGGCATCCTGTCTCCTTACCGCACCCTAGCTTGGACCATCCCAGGACGCTATGGGAAACTTAAGGCACGCGTTGGAACTTCCGAAACGGTCGAACTCTATCACTATACCATCACAAACTACCGGCAGCACGAGATCTTACGAAAGAACTGACAGCACAGTCACGGTACCATCAAAAACTTTTGGCAGATCAAATGATATATTCGTTTCTTGGTCCAAGTTCCCAGGAGTGCAGAAAATAATCACAGCATCAAAACTACTGGTAGATCCAAAATATGGTGACTGCAGGAGGGTTTGTTTGTATGGAATCGTTGTCAGAATCTTATACAGAATCTGAAGAATCTGAAACAAAGAAAAAGAGACACATAAGACTTATTGAACAGGTGATTAACCCACCATAAATATACACAGTGTATTGTTCACTTTGCCCAGCTGTATGAACTAGTACTTATAATTTTCTTGTTATATTACTGTAGAATGTTTTATTATTTAAACTTTCTACTGAATATGCTGTATAGTTTTTAGGTTAATTTTATAAATATAAATATTGTATAATTTTTAGGTTTATTTTTTTTTATATAAGTCTTAAGTATAAGGAAAACTTATGTTTTTAAAAAAATATATATATATATTAAGCCAAATATGTAGTATTATAAATGTTTGTAAAAGGCAGATTTGCCGTTTATGTTAAAAAAATATTAGAATTGAGGTAATTATTTTATAGTATTTCGTATTAATAAATACATTGTATCTCACAAGAGTATTGCAATAACGCAAACTGGTAGATAAGTCTTTCATTCGGATTTTTAAAAATTAAATGTGTTTGTTATAATTAATTTTATTATGTTTGCAAGACGTAAATAAACACAAAATATGTGTCTTATAAAGGGCTAAAGCAATAAACAATTATTTCGTGCATAGAATTAAGAATAGTCTATGGGAAAAACTCAAATATTCAGATAGTGGCATTTCAATCTTGATTTAAATGAAAATAAAGAAGGGGGCGTCTCTGACATTAATGGGTAGATTATTCCACAATCGAGCAGCTACTACTGTGCAAAAGAAGGCAAATTAGAGCGGTACATTGTATTAAAAGGGTTCTCTCGTTACTAGAACGAGAGACAGTTACAAGCACCTACATAGTACATTAATCAATACATGCTTACGTAAAACTTGGAAAACTGCAACTTTGTCCATGCAAATGAAATGAAAAAGATAATTTACTGATTTTCACAAAAATTTTGAATGAAAAGATGGGTTTGATTAAACTTTTAATTTGACTTAAAACAAAAACAAAATAGGTATTATTGATACAAATTGAATATAGAATTCAAATTTTCAATCACAATAAATAAATACACTGATACACTTTCGTTCCATTTGGCAGAAGACCTCGCAATGATAAGATAATACATCACTAATTAAATCCATCGATATTACAATCTATGGTTCATATCTCGTATGGAAGTAAATAATATTAAACAAAAAAGATATCGATCAAACACACCTAGATAATGAAAATATTAAACATAGGTGAAACACATTCCTCAAAAATAATTCACATAATTTAGGTATAAATAATTCATAAGTGATTACATCGTTCATTTTATATGAAAAATAAACTTTATGTAGCTGCAAGACTTTTTGTTATGTTGGCTATTATATTATGTGAATGTTATCAACTATCAAATATTTAAATTTAGTAAATGGGGTCTAGAATTTCAACCGTCCATGCGCTTAGTAGCTGCAAGTAATCTAACTTTTTTTTTTAATACTTCGTTTTTTAAAATATCACTAAACTTAACTTCGTTGTCAAATAAATTTAAAAAAAAAAGTAAACAGGGGCTAGATTTCTTACTGTCCATGCGCTCTGTAGCTGCAAGACTTGCTGGGATATTTATTTATTGTACAGCGCCCTTCAGGTGATTTTCCCAAAAATGGCGCTTTATAAATTATCCAAACACATATATATATAAAATCATCAAACAACATAATTCCCTCTCTAAATACAAGCATCTTGCTCCATTAGAAAATAGAAACGTTGAATATAAAATTGAATTATGTATTTATACATGAAAATGTAAAAAAAAATGTTGAAAATATTTTTTTTTTTTTAAAATAGCGATTAGAACTAACATGCACTGATTGAATTATGAAAATATTCTATGTTGTTTGAGAAATAATTGAAAAAAGTAAAGGGGTTGGAGGGAGGGGTGAGTTTAAAAGGTTTAATAGGGTGACCATTACAGTGGAACATAGTATAAAGGACTATATTGAAAGTTTATTCGATTATTAATCAAAAGAACATTGTTTTTTAAAGCTTTCTTAATGTGAAATATTTCCATATTATTTACTTTAAACCCATTATTATTTGTATGTAAGGTTTTAACTCCTGTATTTTTATCAATTGATCAGTGCATGTGCTTATTAAAATGCATATCGTGTTGGTTTTATTTTTTTTTTGGGCAACAACTATGGTGAAGGTGTACCTATACAGTGGGTTTTAGATGTTGGTTTAATTGGTGTCCTGACGAAGAGACGGGTACGTCTCGAAACCGGTAGACATAGAAAAGTCGGTAAGTGGTTATATACAAATATTTAATAACATTTAGTAAAATGTTTGACCACAAAATTAATGCTTTAAATATTAAGAATATAATAAATGTCAATTCACTATAATTTGCCCGTGCCGTTTAGATTAAGATGATATGTGTGAAATAGGCTATTTTTTCCGTCGGATATCACGCGGCTGGTTTATTTGGAAATTCTTGTAATAATGAACAGACTTTTAAATACAAATACCTATATTTACATTAACGTTTCCCATTACGTAAAAGAAAAAAAAAATTCATGTACGTTATAGTAAAGTACATAAAAGTAATAATGTCACAAGCAGAGGCGGTTCCTTAGTATCTGCATAAATGCAGTGCCCTGCCAAGTAAAAATATGTGGAAATAAATTAGTAGTTTAATTGATAGTAAAAATATGTTATAGGTACAAAGAAACAGGGATTCGTTCCAATATTATACTCGTAAACATCATAATATTCAATACTAGCGCCAAAAGATCTAGCGAGATCGACTCTAGCGGGCGATTTTCTCATCTTGTCTACGCATGCGCAATCGTCCCTGTGCATGTTCTATTTTGCACAATTCTTTACCGTGAATTTGTATGAAATATGTAATTTCTCCTAAGAACGTCATTTGAGCGAGATAGACAACGCTTTATACCGATGAATCGTGCGTTAGAGGGAGAGGGTCATATACATACTCCGGACATTGCCAACGCATGCGCAGATTTAAAGTTTGAAGTTCATTTGCAATGTCACTTTGAACATGCGTAATGACATGATATTATTACGAATTTAGTTGATTTAGTATCCTATTACGTGCGTATAATGTTAGGCGAATTTAGCGTTCCCGGTTCCGATGCGCGGGTTGTCATCTGCCATACTATTGCCAGTTTATCATGTCAGACCTGTCATATTGTTATAATATTATTGAACTTAATATATAAGTTTACAAAATGTAAAGAAATGCACTGCCCATATTTTCGGTCAGGAGCCGCCAGTGGTCACAAGTCTACATACACTAGTTGCTGCTACGTTTTCCACAGAGGGTGGAATACAAACTTTGTTGGCTTATGTATAAGTCACTGCACAACTCTGCTCCGGAATATCTTAAAGAAATATGCATTCCACATGAACTACCTGATGGACGTCTTACGCTTAGATCAGCTACATCTATGGCGATAAGGAAAGTTGTTATACCTGTAAGCAATCAGGGTACTAAATTCGTTGAACGCGCATTTGCGGTGGTTGGCTCCATGGCATAGGATGCCCTTCCAGCAAGGGTGCGAAGACTCATTTTAAAGAAACATTTTTCCATTATTCTGGAAAATGACATCTTGTAGTAGAATTAATAATACATACGCAAGTACTATGCAAATATCGTGAAAATCAGATAACAAAGTATCTATTGATTTCTAATGCGTTGTTTGTTCAGAGAGAAAATCAGTCACCTCCATGTTTCGTAATGAATGAAACATTTGTGATAAGAACATTAGTTTTACAAGAATATTCACTTCCGCTAATAAACACACCCCTCACAGCTACCGCTCCGCCTACGTAGCGCTTTAAAAAACGCGAATTTTATAGATCCACTAATGTCTAACGGAAAGCTGGCATATTTATTTAATTGCCTCAACAACATACAAAACCCAGCCATGCTTCTATATAAATATATCTGTTCCTCAGAGGCAGACGGATGCAAATCCAAACGTCAAATGTTCAACAATGGCCTAAAGAATCTACTTTCCCCAAGTGATTTATAATAATTCAGAACATTAATTTGTATTTTCAGTATCTTAATGCATTGGTTCTTTCATTATAAGACTTACATTTCTTCAAAATTAATAGACATGATCATAAACTGGATACGAAAATCGATATGTCATTTAATCAAATTCTGGATTTGCATCCGTCTGCCTCAGAGGTACAAATATTATATTGACAATAAATTGAGTGATTTCCGGAGACATGGGTGTAATTAACATCTGTATAATAACTGGAACATCGCTTTGACAATTTCTCAGCAAGGAAATAAATTGATTCTATGAAACCGAATGCATATAATTTAAAACGGAATACAAACATGTTTCATTCGTTACATTACCTAAATAATTTCTGATTAAGAACAAACAAATTATCAAAACGGCTTTTATATTTTTTGAGGGCGCCGTGGCAAAGTTGGTTAGACGGCCAACTGTGAAACTGGCGTCGCGGGTTCGATTCCCGCCAGTTGCAAGAAAAAAATCAAAGAACGATTTTGTTCTCAATTGGTCTGGGTATTGTGTGGGTGTATTTTTCATTACCTCCTTCTATATCCCCTCTATCCCACCTGCTGACAAGCCTCAAAATAGAGGCTTAGCGGGTTATTATATATTCCATTAAAAAAAAAATATATATATTTTTAGTATTGAATGTCAGTCTCAAAGATCTAAACTTTTATCTTATCCAGTTAAGCGTTATTACTCTATGTCCAGGCGGATGAATAATACAATTATCTGTGTGAAATAGAACTGGAACCCTGGACGAGTGTTTTTGACTCGATGGCTGCTATCAGGTAAAAATCCATACTTTTCGAGTGGAGAAAAGTACGCCTCGTTATGTACAGATGGACGTGATAGCCTACCATTATTTTTTTACTGATTGTTAAATTGGATTACATACCGATTTACTCATTGCTAAATTGGATTACATAGTTTTAAGTCATTGAAGTTTACAAGAGATTGAAGTATTCCTATGTAAATAAAAAAAAAAAAAACAAATTCTTGAGGTCCTGGGTTCGATTCCTTGTAAGTTGGAAGTGAAATGTCGATTTTAAAGATTTTTTGAACTGCAATATTTCATTATTCCTGAACTAGCACCTGAAGCGTAAGATTGATTGGATTACTATTACGATTATTTTTTATTTTTTTTAAAAAGGAAATATTTGCGTTCTTATTGTATACCCAAATATTTCAATTTTGGGACCATTTTCAATGAGTTGTAAATAACTCACTATTAGAAAATGGAAATCAAGTTGGGGTAGAGTGGGGTTCGAACCTCGGACCTCTGATCCGTGAGTCCGCAACACTAGCCACGGGACCACAATCCGATTTAATATAACAAATGATCGAACTACACTGCAATAATGCAGTGCCCTATGCACCACTATATGCGGAAAGGGGGGTGACGATGATTGTGACTTTTTAAACATAAACATGTAATTTAGTACCCATTTAAAAAAAATAAATGCCGGCAAGATTTAAAAAACAGTTTTGAAAAATGACTCAATATGAATCTATGTACTTAAGGAAATGTTGGTGTTCAAATAAAATAAGGGAATGTCTTAGAAATTTCTTGAAAAATTCCAGTCAAACAAAAGTATATAAAATTGTTTGATAATGACTTTATTCTCGGAAGAGAGTCGCCGCATTTATGACTTCTGTTCACGTCCACGTTATTTTGCCTTTTTTATCTAGTAAAATTATCTCAGAAGAGGATGTCTCGAAACAAGAAGTGGAAACAGATGTCGGTGGTCGTTTTTCCCCCTGTCAAGGCTCGTGCTCTATCCACCATATGCGCAATATATTCCGTGGTTGTTTTTTAATGTTGTAAAACAACTCTTGCACGCGTAAATAAATACTCTCCCGAGACGTGATGACAAGGTTTTAGTGAGAATTCAGAACACACGCCATGGAAGACGGGGATTATGAGTTTGCCCTTTGCAACGAACAATGACAGAATCTGCTGCAATGACAAAAAATACAAGGAATATTTTAATTTCTTATTTGAATACGTAATTGTGAGAGCCTATTTGTTTTCCTAGAATGGTAAACATGTTTTAATTAGTCTGTCAATTTTTAACCATTTTGGAGTGTAGTTTTTCACAGGCAGACAAGACCCTTTTTTGCCAGAGCGAAAATAACGCACGCCTCGCGGCTTGTTCGCGACTTTTTGTTGAAAACCCAGAGCGCATTGATGCTTCAACCACCTTAACACCGGACTTGACCCTCCGCGACTTTTTCCTCTTCACAAAGACGAAGAAGACTATGAAAGGACGACGTTTCGTGATCATAAAGGAGATGATTTTTTTAAATTAAATCATTTATTAAAATTTCTAACTGTCCATGTGCTATGTAGCTGCAGGATATGCCGTAATCTTGAATTAATCTGTAATTTTAATAAAAATAAACCAGTCACGTTATTTGTAATATACACATGGAGGCTAGATTTCGAACCGACCGTGCGCTCTGTAGCTGCGAGAAGTGTTGTAATCAAGCTTCTGTATGTAACCAAAATTTTATATAATTGGAAACGGGGAACTGAATTCCAACCGCGTATGCGCTATGTGGCTGCAAGACGTGTTGGGATGCTTATTGTACGGCGCCCTTGAGATGATTTTCACGAAAATGGCGCTTTAAAAATACCCAAATATTAAAATTAATCCGTTCATACATAATGTGGATGCATCCTTTGGAAATTTTTAAAGAATGTGTACTTTTTTTTCTTCCTTCTTTCATCTTTCCTCTTTATTTCCTTTTCCCATAAGTAATAAGTATTGATTTAAGGTAATTTATATACAAATACAGATATTTCTATTTTTGTATATTTTTAGCTGTCTTTATTGTTATTTCTATTGGATTTGTTTTGTAACTTGAATTATACAAATACAACTTTTATTTTATTGGTTGGTTGGAAGAAATTGCCATTTGGCAGCCCGCCAACGTACAATTCAAATAAACAAACATTTTCTTATTAAAAGTATTTTAAATATAAATAAATGGTAACACTTATGCTTCATAACGTTATTGCCTTATTCTACCAGACTCATAAAAACAAGAGCATCCAATTTGCTTAGTGCAAAGAAAAAATAACATGTAGAACAAAGTGAAAAACTTCGCAGAGTTTTAAGGACATCCGAGTCGGGTTTTTTTATGCATTGTAGGTAATTTATAGCTGTGCTAAGTCAATTTATACACAATGGATTATTTATCATCAATTTTAAAGGGCGTTTTACAAACTGATTCTATGCAATATTGCAATTAATTAGACATAAAATGAAAATAAACATTTTCAGAAAAATAACTCATTTTATCGTCACACGCTAAGGATTTATTCAAATGACCATAACAGATACGACTTCAGATAGATAGAATTTGAAATATTTATTGTGCCTCATTAAAATATTTTTACATATATAATTCTTCTGTACATGTGATGTCACTGAACTCCCCCTAAACGGCTTAACCGATTTACGCGCGGTGTTCAGTGAAATGTAGATTTTTGGGCTGCGCGTGTTCGTAGATGTTAAAATGTTTAATCGGATCAGTAAAAATAAAAGTTAAGAGGCATAAATAAATTTTTTATCGACCTACCAGGGTTGCATTCGACGAGAATGCATTTACAAAAAAAATGGAAGGATGTTGTTTTGTGTTTAAAAAAGGTTTGTTTTTGAATGTTTACAAACAACATTCGCTTTTTAGGGATCCCAATCAGATTCTTTCCTTACATTCCTTATAATTTCTTCCCATTTATTTATTTTACCAGATTTTTGGTAATACTAAAATAATATTAACTGACATTTAATACATTTTTGAAAATCGCATTTATGAATGAAGTGCACCCCTGTTGGTGAGAAGAGCCAAGTTTGACATTTGCAAAAAGAATTCTATATTTGAAAATAAATTAATTTGTGCTTCGGAATTCAACCATAAACAAATACCTAGGTACCTACTTAAATTAAATATTTTAATATTAATAATATTTAGTTTTGGAATTTAATCATAAAAAAGTATCTAGGTACCTATTTATCAATGAAAAGTATTTTTTCAAGGTAATAAATAGTCCGCTAGTGTCGTATTTATGCTTGAAAATATTTTGTTATGTTTGCAATGATAAAAACAAATATAACAAAGCTTATATACAAATACATAACTGATTATAATAGTTAATTTTATGATTAAGTGTACATACATATACAAACGTGACATACCTATACCTTATACCATAATTAACAACTACTAAAAGTCAGTATCCCTACTGATAATAGTCACCGCACGCGCCTGCTATATACCTATAATTGTATGGTAGAAATGATGGCACTCGAAAGAATTATCGGTACGAGACAAGATAAAAAGTGAACTGTATGAAATTGATGGTAAATATCGGTAAATGTAAGACAAAATAAAATCTAAACTAAATACGAAAGTATGACGAGCATGATCAAGGAACAAGGCGTAATAATGATTATAACACACATAAATACATATTGACCATATCGAGTATGTACAACACCGTTTTCTAAGAAAAGTGGCATGTTTGCTCGGATTACAAAGGGGTAATTATTCCTATTTTGAAATAGAGCAATCTCTTAATCTGTCTTCATTGGAGATACGTAGAACTGAGATGGACCTTATATGCATTTTCAAAATACTTAATGCTTTAAGTGATGTCCCATCTCTGTTGCAATCAATTTCTTTTCATGTTCCCAACCGTGTCACCAGAAGTCAAAATCTGCTATTTATAAAATCTTCTTTGGTTTTTATGCCCCAATGTCTAGAATGTGTAGATTAGTCATTTCATCACACGACTTGGAATTTTTTGGGATAGATCTTTCGGCTTTTCGTAGATCTCTTCGCGACTAAACAGTGTGGAATGAAGTTGGATTGGCATGGTTTAGCTCAAAGTTTTTGGTCTTTCGTTTTTTTTAATAAATTGTATACAATTATTGTTTTGCCCTTGTTTGTCTTTGCCAAATAGTTTTATTTTCTTTTTGTTCAGTTTCGTGCATTTATGTTTCTTCATGTAACTGTTTTAATTGGCTTAGGCCGTATATATAATAAATAAATAAATAAATAAAGTGTATTAATCTGGTAATGTCAAGAACTACGAAACCAAAAAATGTGTGATACAAATATCAAATCTAGACGTTTGTATTGAAAGGCAGGCGTGTGTAGGTGTAAAATCTATCCTCTGAATACTATGTTCGCAGTACCAGTTCTACGTTTATACTATAAATCGAACAGTTGTGGATGTAGGTAGTTTTTATGGTTTCAAGGATTGTAAATAATAAAAAGAAGAGTGCTGTACCGTATAAGTTTTACCAAAGTCAACAGATTCCGCGAATCCACTTAAACGCTCGAAGGGAACGGTCCGTGAAGAGGCGAAAAGTGAGTGTCATAAATATTTACAGTTCATGCATGAGCTGTCTGCAAAATAAGCAGTTGAGAGAAGGCAGACTGAAAATTCCAGCGGCAATTTGGCGACGCCATAAAAACTGCAATAACTGAGAATTTTGGCGAATTCAGTTTATATAAACATCAAATTTGACAAATAAATACAACAGATACTCGAGTTTATTTATTAATTCCGGATATTTTTTATAGCGCCATTTGTGCAACATTCTAAGACGTCCTGTTCCCCGTTTCTTATACATTTTAGTACCAAAATATACATGACTTATACTAAAACATGTCTCGCAGCTACATAACGCACGGATAGTTAAAAATTTAGCCCTCATGTACATTTCACAAAAAATGACTAAGAAGACTTTTAAAAACAAAAATAAATGTTTACATACATAAACATATTACAACATAGGTGAAGAATATTTAAGAGAAGGTAGTATAGAAGTCTAGGCATCTACAGGGCTTATGACCTGTCAATGGCTGGTTTCTCTGTTGTGATCTCTGTTGTAATATGTTAATATAAACAGCTCCCCAGGGAGTTGAATCCAGTCCTTGTCTACAAAAATTTGGACAAACTCAAAATATTGTTTACATATATAATCTAGATTACAACCTGCAGCTACATAGTGCATTGGTGCGGCGTGCGCGCTATGCATTTTTAGTATAGCTAATTATATCAATGTCAAACAAGAAAATATACATCATTCAAAAATGACGCGTGTGTCTTATGTGAGCGCTCGATGCGTAGTGCGACCGGGCGATTATGTGGCCAGCTACTCGCGCTCATATTGCCGGTCCCTTGACTCGCGCTCAAAAACCGACAAAATAGGGAGCGGTGGGCACGACGAGGAGCATGACGGGCGGCATGACGAGTAATGTTGCCACACTATGCCTCTGCCTCCTTTCCTCGCTACTTCCCATGCTACTCGTCGAGTGTGTGGCAGGCCCAAAACAAATGGAGCATTAGACCATACTGAGAGTTTATGACCATTCAAATTTATTATTGAGAAAACACAATAGGGCGTATATGTGTGGAATAAAAATGGCGGAAGCGTGATTTACAATGCATTCCAATTATACGAACTTACCTTCTGTTTATATTCAACAAGCGACAGGTAGCATATTTATAAGTACACGTAGTAGTACTTGAACGTATTTCCATGTGACCTTTACAGCAAAAACAATTATTTTCAATTAGAACATACCTCAGGTAGGTGCAGGTACAATATGCAACGCGAACGCCAGTTCCCATAAATCTCTACCGCGATTTTTACAACCGACACATTTCAAACAATGCTACCGCTGTTGAACTCGGTTTCTTGAGTAACCTTCCGGCTACCTTGAGAACGAAACGACGAAACGATTCCAGAGCCCGGCGGAATCTGGGCAGCGAGTGACTTTCTTATAGAATCTGGCTATCTACACTCTTGTAACTCGACCGCGAACACGCAGCGAGAGTACAAAAAGGCGGCGGGTAAACAAACTTTTTAGCTGATGCATGAAAATCGCAGTTGATCATCCGCGCAGCCCAGGATTCCTGACAAGAGGATGAGAGGTATATAAATATTTATATTTACACAAGACAAGGCGAGAAAACACGGGGCGCGGAAGTTATGACCGGTACCTCTCGCTCTGGTGTTGATACGACGCGAAGCACTCTCCGAGTCTCGCTTGTTTATTTGGAAAAGCTCGTTTTTCCTCGTCTGGCGACTGTACCGGTACTTAAGCATGTGAAATATTTGGTTCACAAAGAATTTCGACGTATTTAAGGAACATTAGGCGCTTTCGGGAGATTAAGCAGGCCACAAATCTTGCGAGCAATATTTCACATTTTCACCAAATATACGTAAATACGCGGAGCTATCGTTTCCTGCGGTTTAAATTAAGCTTGATTTACACTTTGATTTAGTTGTACCACTGTTAACTGGTAAACATAGGAGTATATGTAATTGCATTTGAAATATTTTCGCAGTGACACGCTCTACAGTCAAAACAATTCAAGATAAATAACCGCATAATATAATAATGTTTTATACAAGTACTAAAATACTAACGATAAAACAAGGTAGTCCACTTTTTGCTGATTTGAGGTTAAAGATGCCGAAAGTATTGCAATAAGTTATTTTATACGCGAAGAAAACACCGAAGTCCACTTTCGTAATATAAATGCCCGTAATGAAAATCTAAAGTCCACTTTGTTTTAGTGGAAAAAAACATCAGTAGTCCTAGATATGTTATTTTAATATGTACTATTATTATCAAAATAATCATTGTTTAACGTTGAAAGATCTTTATAGTTTGAAATCATCTCATTTGGTTCAAAAGTTATAATGTTTTGGAAATCGTACAATTACAAAATGTCCAACCTACAATCTACAATCACAACGTTTCCTTCAATGCGACTCACGTGGTTTATGCTTTAAGGTACAGATTTGATACCAAAAAACAATTGAAAATTGTCCATGAAATGAAAAGTGATGTATTCGGATTGAATTAGTAATATAACATTGATACAAAAGCAACAAATTTTGAAACGATTAACCTAGGAAATAACGACAAGACATTGGCCTTGTAAATTCACTTCCATATTCCCTTCAGTTATTTATCTGTGTTGAAATAGTTATTTCAATCTATGAATAACGTCAAATTACGAAATAATATTTTTACGATAAGAGCTAAATAAAACACGTGCCTTTTCTACGAAAAAATCAACTATTTGCCCGCCCCCGTGCATATGTATAACTGTATATGCATATAAAGTGTTTAAATAAAAAATAAACAGGCCAAGATCACAATTAGATGATTAAAGAAAATGACATTTTTCATTTTGCGAAGAGGAACTGCAATCCTTGGTTACAAAGGTTTACGAAGTGTGCAAGGAGAGTGATTTGCTAATGAATGTGCAAAAGTCGAACGTCATGGTCTTTGAAAGAAATGTAACTATGACTGAATGTAAGATTGTAGTAAATGGAGATAGTTTGAAACAGGTCGAAGAATTTGTATATCTGGGTAGTATGTTTACTAGAGATGGAAATATGGACAAGGATATTGAAAGAAGGGTTAGTGCCGGTAACAGAGTTAATGGTGCCTTAAAGTCTGTCGTAGCAAATAAGTGTCTATCGCAAGAGGCTAAATTAGCAGTTCATAATGGAGTTCTGGTACCAACCCTAATGTATGGAAGCGAAGCATGGATTTGGAAAAAAAGGGACGAAAGTAGACTGAATGCTGTTGAAATGCGATCCCTCAGGCGAATGTGCGGAAAAACAATGTATGATAGGTGCCCTAATGTCGAAATTAGAGCAGAATGCAAGGCTGAGTTAAGCATTATCGACAAAATTAAGAAAGGTCTTTTGCGATGGTTCGGTCATGTGGAGCGAATGAATGATGAAAGAACGGCTAAAAAGATTTATGATGCGAATGTGTCTGGTTGTTGAAGTCGAGGAAGGCCGAGAAAGACATGGCATGATCAAGTACAACAAATTCTTGAAAGTGGTCATGTGAAAAGTCGGAATAATCGACGTGCGTGCATGAGAAGATGTATGAATGTGAAGGAAGCAAAGGAAGTGTGCCAGGACAGAGTGGTGTGGCGTTCTATCCTCTCTGCCTACCCCTCTGGGGAAATGGCGTGATGGTTAGTTAGTTAGTTAGTTACATTTTTCATTCCAAAATGTTAATATTTATGTAAAAAAATTAATTGACCTGATCTAATTTTTAGTTGTTGCATAAAATAATTGCTTAATCTTACTTTTGTTATCCAATCCATTTTGTCAATGTAGACGAAAACGTAACTATTTTAGATGCAACTAGACCTTCGTGGGTTATACATATCAATTATGTTACGGATAAAATTTTATAGAACGATATAAATATTTAGTCAAGTATTTCGCCTAACACCAGTAAATCTCTAACCAGGGGTATTTATTTGTGTAGTCAGCACGAGCACCAGAAGCAATGACACGAAGGTGATGTTATACCCTACTGAGTTACTGACATTAGGGTCAACGTTCCGCGACAATGGGTCCAGAACAAATGGCGGGCCTGCACCACACAATAGACAGCCCTGATCAGCAGACAGGTAGGTTTGCCAGCAATCGATCTGCTTAACTTGAAACTTTTTAAAAAATCATCTGGAGATATTTCAATGGAAAAAAGAAGTAGCCAAAACCGGAACCGAATTTCAGCTTCTATTTTAGATTCGGCGGAAACCATTTTTTTTTTTAAATAACAATGTTTTGAGTTAGTTTAAATTTTTGTAGACAAGGACTGGAATCAATCCTCTAGGGAGCTGTTAATGTTATTCAAATAAGTTAAAAGTCGCTTCAAAACGCACAAAATTAGGCGTTTTTATTGTTAAACCTTAGTTCATTAAAATAATTATATAATAAAAAACACAATGAAATAAAAGGCATAAATTCAATGGATCGTTGTTATGTTATACATATAACTTATGTGTAACAGATCTTTAGTGTACGCTTTAGGAACTTGAACGTATTAACTATTTATTTATTTTACAGAATCAAACAGTCGAAAATGATATATTAACATAAAAATATACGGTATAAGGACAGACCAGCGAAGTTTCTAAATAAAAATCATACATAAAGGAATCACAAAAATACAAATGTAAAAGATTTCGGAACTCGCGAGAACTAAGAGTCACGAGCCATACGACGCACCCGAGTACAGCCGAACGAATCCGACACATCCCGACCGCAGGTTTCAGCCGAACCAAAACCGCGGCCGAAACATGTTTTATTGGCCGAAACCGAAACTTCAGTCGGTCACTAATATTTTTCTTAAAAAACTATTTAAATGAATTTGTTCTAAATTAAATCAGACAAAATACCTATGAAGTAAAAAAATAATCTTCAATACTCGGTAGATGCTGAGAAGAGTTAACAAAGTCGTAGGGTTGACATACCTAGTCGTCTTCTATTGATCAGAAAAAAATCTAAGCTAAGCGAAATACATTTTTCGTATATGCACATTGAAAGTTTGTTTCGATATAAAGAAGGTGGAATTTAAAAAAAGCTATCGATTTATTGGCGTAACTTTGATTTACATTAAATCATCGTCTATTTTAAACCTACGAGACCCGAATAGAATTGGCAAAGAACCACACCAGTAAATCGATACTAGATACAACATGTTGTATAACAACTGAAATCTCTTTGGAAGAAAACTAAAACAGTATCGTTAATATCGCGTCGAAAATCGGAAGTTAAGAAAATCGATCGCCTTCGTAATGAAATATGTCCAAACTAGCGTTTCTCAATTCTCGGGGTTTATACGATCCCGGGACTCCCCCGGAACGAAAAAACAAAATTTCCTGGTTTTCCTGGGAATCTACTAAAAATACATTACTACCTTTAAAAGAGGCACCGCGGACGGTCAAAAGGTAGTACGGATGGACAAAATAAACACATATATCTATGATGTAATAACTTATATTTACATATAAGTTATTTGGTCAAATAAATAAGTGGAAGTGTACCAAGTATTTTAATTTTATTAAATAACTTATATGTAAATATAAGTTATTACATCATTACAATGGAATTCCATCAAGAATTGTCAAAAAATAATTTGAATAAAACATATTTCTATGATTACTTAAAACCTACAATAACTTAAATAAAATTATAGACAGCACACCCGTTTAGTTTTACAATGTCAGTAATTATGTATGTATTTGTATGTTCATTATTATATTTTTGTACCCTTTGCATTATTTTTATAAAACTTTTTTCTTTTCTTATTCTTTAAATTTAAATTTACCTTGTTTCTATTAACTATATTTTTATAACTGTTAATAAGTATATGTGTTTTAATTTTATTTGCAAGTTTCTAAGTGCCTAACAATTGTTAATTGCTTTTATTTTGATACCGATAATGTACTTAATCGATATCTTACACCACTGTGGAAAATTTTTATTGACTGTTTTCACAATTATGTATTCTATGTATAATATTTTTTATACAATATATGTAAAAACTGTAGTTTTTTCCCAAATAAAAATAAAATAAAAATAAAAAAAGTCTCCGAAATAGTGCGGATAGGGAATGCTGATGGTCTGTGATTACTTATTATTAATAAGTTATTAAGTACAGAAATAAAGGTTCGTTTATAGAGTAAATTTTACTTAATATCGTTCATATTTTTCAAATTAAATGATTTACTATAAACGTATATAAATATGCTAGCAGTTTCGCTCTCAGTAAAACTTGTTTGCCCATTTCGCGCCCTTAATATAAGTAGCTATATCTATGGCCAATTAATTTCACATTTGTTTATATAATAAACAGGCACCTCTCATAAGACGATTGGAATGCGTGTTTATCTCATGAGAAATTTCTTACTAAGATTTTTATGGCGTGCAGAAGTGGTATGCTGTATTGCAAAACTGCAGGGATGACGTAAGCGCAATATAAATCGAATCAATAAATGCCTATTTCAATTAGCGAGGAAGGTACGCAATATATCGAGCACGAAGCAATGCCGACTAAATTTAGACTACATCGCGCGGAGGAATAGACTTAGAGCCAATAATAAATTGAATATTATATATAGAAGACGGGACGGAAGAAAGAGGAATGACTAGAACAAACCACGAATCATCGTTGTGTAATTGAAAATGAAGAACTTCTGCAAAACTTGTGATTCCGAGTCAGCGGGAGCGTGTTTACTATGGCAATAATAAAAACTATGTAGATTTTTTTCAAAGAATCTGTAATTTACGGGAACTAGATTCAGCCGCAATCAATTGACCGATCAAAAAACTAACAAAACACAACTTACCGTTTCGTCGCTTAATTTAAGTAAACATTATTAAATTAATAATTACTCCTTTGTAAAGTTAGATAAACCATATCTTACGACATATGTTACAACCAACAACAAAATACTGTCCCAAAATTAAAAAAAAAAGTTACCGGAGTATTTTAAACGATTTAGCAAAATAAACATTTGTTTTCAGAATCACCATTATCATCATACCCCTATTTGCATCATTTGGTGCATAGGGGACTGTATCGAAACACCAAACGCAGGGCATCTTTATTATATTTAAAGAAATTTACAAGGAGCCTGGAATATCGTTTTGGCAACATTGAAAATGATTACGGCGCATCTTTAATTAATTTTGATATAGAATCAGTACAAAAAAGGCGCCTTACAAGTGATTTAATTTTTCTTTTCAAAATTCTAAATAATATGGTTGATTCGCCGTATCTTTTACAAAATATTGGTTTCCGTTGTCCTCTTCGCTATACCTGATTAAATTCCCTTTTTTTATATACCAAATTGCAAAAACAATTATACCTCGAATTCATTCATTAGACGTACCTGTAGAAATTATAATGGACTCAGTATTGATGTAGACATTTGTAACGGCACGTTGCATTTATACAGAAATTTCTTCATGGGGTCGATTATTTGGGATAGTTGCTGAATGTGCATCTTGAGTGGTTTATGCTATGTATGTGCCGCATGTAATGTATATGTGCCGCATGTAATGTATATGTTTGTGTATGTTTTATATGTGCGTTCATGTGTGTGTGCGTGGATGGCTCGGAGTGTGCATTCGGCATTATTATTTATTTTTATTTATTACCTCCACGGAAAGCGCAAATGTTAACAATTATTCTTTTCTCACTTGAAATTCTTATTTTTTTATTAATTTTTTGTCACATTTTATGTTTATATCTTTTGCATAATTAATGAAAACTTAATGGTCTTTTTATGTTAAAAAAAATGTTGTTTTTAATACTTATTATGTATGACTGTATGTTTTCTGAATAAATTAAAATAAAAAATAAAATCTGTTACATGAAGTTAAAGTTCCTTTCGCTTTACGCGCTAATCCAGGGAAAGTGAAATATTGCAGTGTAAAACCACATTTAAAACGAACATGTCTCATTGTTGCCAGAAATCGAACGCGTCAGCCACTACACTACGAGGCGGAGTTATTCTACTCGATTTCCCTTTTCAGGATTTTTACCCGAGAGTAGTCATCGAGACAAAAAAACTCTTACAGGGTTTTGGTTTTATTAAACACAGAGAACTGCATTTTTCATCTACCTGGCCACAAAAAAATAATACATTTTCCATAACTTCATTTACACCACACGAAATAATACATAATTTTTAACAATGTTTACATTTATGTGCGTGTATGCATATGTTTATAAAATTATTAAAATACCAACTATTTTAGAACTAGAAGTATAATATTTATTTAATTTACACTTTATATACATATACAATTTATATACATATAAGGGCGGGCATATTGCCTTATGCAAGAAAATTACAAGTACATGGTTAATTCTAGATAATCATACAGAGTCTTATTATTTTATACAAAATTTAAAACAAAAATTAAATAAAAAATTACACTACTAGTGTGTACTAATGAAGAGAGGATATTTAGACAGTGAAATTTCAATCTCGATTTAAATGTAAATGAAGAAGAGGCGTCTCTAACGTTAGTAGGTAGATACTTCTACAATCGTGCAGCTACTACTGTGAAAGAGGAGGCAAGATAATTAGGGCGGTGAATGGGTATTAAAAGAGTTCTCTCGTTACTAGAATTAAGAGATAGTCCATGTTGGGATAGCTCTCTCAGATAGACAGGCGAAGTGGGATTATTAAAAATATTGTAAAGAAGTGGTAGAATGTGAATGTTTCTTCTATGCCCGATACTGAGCCAGTGTAGTTGCTTGCGGTATAATATAAATAACTTTAATGAATGCCTCGACACATGTTGTGTTCCGTGAGGTGTTCATTTAGAAAATAAAAAAAAAGTATCATGTAAAATAAAAATAAGTCTACTGATTCTAGTAGTGGAATAATGAAAAGCGCATTTAAAGTCGATAATAAAATCTTAACAGTATGGAAAAATCCAGAAGTAAACACAAAATAAGTTAAATGCGTGTATGAGGTGTTCATAACCGGGTTTTTAATTTAGAAAAACATGAACAACACAAATAAAGAACAGAAAAAGTATTCAACGCCTTTTAATTTTAGATCATGAATGAAAAATTGTTTGGGAAACCGAAAGTAAATATTTTTAAAACGTATTTGATTTGTGAACTTGGCATTGCACCAAAACCGAGAAAGATTCGTGATCTCATACAGTAACTTGTAATGAATAAATACACTTTTATTGTTTCCGTATCAAAAACATTTAAGGATGTGGGGTCAAAGCTCAAGAGAGTGTGATATACGGCCGCTTCATGGTTAAAGGGAGATACTTATGACTTATTATCGCTTTTATCGGCTTTAAAAATATACTTTTGAAATGTGTGTACGTGGATGTTACGTTAAATTTTAGGAAGTGGAAAAAAATGGAGTAAAAACCCATTTTAACATCGCTGATCAAATCAGATCTCTTACGGCGAAGATAGTCCTTTTTCGGGCATCACAATTTTGGTAAAAAGCTGCTAGGTTAGGGTTGCCATTTTTCCGTAGGGTCTCGTCGGGACGTTCTAGAATGGGAATATGTTGTTACCAAAAAATGCAATTTTACAACGGTTTTCCAGAAAAATACGTTCGAAATGTTTTTCTTGCATTTTATTTGGTGCTTCTTGCGGAAGAAGTACCGCTGGCCATATTTTTTATATGATTTAAAATTAACATATTACTGCAATATTGATTCTACAATCCCATTACATTTTTTATCAGTCCTTTTTACTGGGCCAGCATCAATGATTTCTTTTTTTCTTTCGACTTTTTTCACTATGGTTTTATGAGCAGGAATGGAAATTAAATACACGCTCACTTTCAAAAATTGTAAAAAAAATCATTTTTCTTTCACACAACCTATCGACTTCCACTCTATCGATGCAAGTTCAGCTTCTATGAAGTTCTTTAGATGCATCAATTGCTGAAACCATCTGCCACCTTTTTTTCACATTCATTGGAAGATTTTTGTTGATTAACAGCGTTGCACTGGGTAAGTTTAAATCGGGACATTATAGGTTTCATCGGGACGTCGAGACAGAGGGCTCAATAACGGTGACACTCCCGGTATATCGGGACGGATGGCAACCCTATGCTAGTTGGTAAGAATGATTCAATACTCAAAAGTATCTGAACGAGTATTTGGTATCTACAAAAAATATCCGTTTGGTGTTCTAAATATTCTGCTAAACAAAATAAATATTTTATTTGATTAGATACTAGCTTTTACCCGCGGCTTCGCTCACATGGTATAAGGGAGAAATTATTTAGGTAATTAATTAGTTGTGTCGTTTATTAACTCTCCCTTCCCGGTGATGTGTAGCTAGTACAAATTGCATCTAATAACTTTAATGTCTCCATAAATATAATAAACTATGGTTTGAGATTTTCGGTATTTCTTCGTTATACATAAACGTATAGGTAAAAATGTTTTTTTTATTTAATAATTAATGCTTATTGGGAACATAAAAAGCTTTTTATCAAAAATCAGAGATGTCACCGATACAATAGAAAGTTTACCAATGTGTCGCATGTTGCGTTCGTAGTAAAAGACTAATCCTAATATATGATTGTCTCGCACACTCTTTACGTCTCACTCTCGATAATACGAGTATATTTGGGAGCGAGAGATACATTTTTTATGCGCCACACGCGCAAACAGCAAAGTTTCTTGTACTTCGCCCAGACGTCCGTTAGCTGCGTTAGTAGCTTCCCGGCTTTCGTTGGGGGCGGTTCTTTTGCGCCTACTGAGAGCATGAGTTAGTGTTTTTTTCTGTTTTTAGTAATTAAATAAATAAATATCATCACTTTTGACTTCAACTATAAATAATTGAAGTATTTGCCGATGAATGTTACACTTTATCGGTTTAAAATCTTTCATTTATTGCATGTGTAGTGACTACACAGCACCGTAACGCGCGGATGTTTTTAAGACAGTAAGGGAAATGTTAATAAGAGTTTTTGTTTATCAATAAGAATTTTCCCGGTGGAATTATATATTTTATCGGTATTCAAATTAGCTTGGTCTTTCAACTATCGCTATGAAAGAAATACGATGATCCGTTAGTCTGTGGTGACGTAGCATCGTTATTCTGTTCACAAATCCAAATCCAAAACAAAAAGCAAACCAAACTAATCATAGAAAAAGCAATTCAAATATTTGAAGAATTAATTTTAAATTGATTATTTTTGACCTCCCACCTTACCGCCTACTCATTTTCAAATAATGTTGCTACTTGTTGATGTATTTTTTTTTTCATTGCACTTTTTTTTTAATTCGAGATGAAAAATAAGTATCCGATTTTACTTCTCATCTCGCCGGCTATCTTCATGCAAAAAATATGCCAATCGGTCGCTCCTTTGATACGTGAAGGAAACACAAACAAACAAACACACTTTCGCATTTATAATATTAGTACGGATTCTCAAAAGAGAGAAAAAGATACTAAGAAAAGAAAAAGATTAAAAGAAAGTACAAGAATATAGACTGATATAAGATGAAGGAAGAGAAGGCACAACATTGAACTAGGTGGGAATGTAAAACAAAATACTACAGATGCGTGGGACCTATCGTGACGTATGCTGTGGAAACGCGGGCTGATACTGTTCGCACCAAAGGGCTACCCAGAACTGATGAAATAAAGGTCCATTACTGAAAAACTCTCCGAGACCGAATCCGTAATACTATAATTAGAGATGAGTGTGAAATACAGGATATCGTGCGACGGAGCAGATCCAGAAGAAGATGCTGTAGGGACCATGTGGACAGAATGAACAGCGACAGACTTAAGTACACTGCGGCCAATGAAATCCCATCTGGACAACGTCCACCTGGAAGACCTGTAAGACAAATTGCTATTAAAGAAATCAAGACTGTGATATTTGTTGGCAGACTTAAGAATTCTAGGCAAGGCGCAAGTTATTTCTATGGATTTCAGTACGAAAAAGTAAATTTTGTCTTAGGTTAGGATATTTAATTTTACAGAGCTCAGTAGTTCGGGTACATCAAAGAGTAAATTAAGGATTTTGAAAAAGACATCTTCGTCTTCGCGGGTCACAATCTTCGCGATTGGTTTGCTTCATGCCTGGTCAATCTCCACTCTCCACACGTCTCTATCCTCCGCTTGTCTCTTCAACTCGGCGTACCCGCTACAACGCATGTCGGAGATAATCTGGTCCATGTAGCTTAAACGGGGTTGTCCTCAGTAATCTGTGCCTTCGCACATGTCCTCCTCAATCGTAAGAAGCAAGGCCTGGATGTCTTGTGCTATGGCCTATCCAATAAGACTAATAGATCGGATTTATTTCGACATAAGATATATTGAAGATAGTTTCTAGCTTATACATATCATCATCACTCCCTTTCCGCACGTAATAGTGTATAGGGCACTGCATTGGTACACCAATCGCAGCATATCTTGATATATTACCTTAAAGTCAAGTGTAGAGATGATTGTGCAAAGTTACAACAAGATTTACATGCATTATCGAATTACTGTGTTGTAAACAAACTTTATATCAATGTGTCTAAATGTTACAAAATATCTTTCACTCGTAATAAAAATAAAATAAAATATGACTATATGATAAATGAAAATACAATTAGAGAAGTAAACGAAATACGTGACTTGGGAATTATTTTGGACTCAAACTTAAATTACAATAGTCATATAGAAACTATAATTAACAAGGCATACAAAATGACTGGATTTATCATGCGGCTGTGTAAATCTTTTAAAAATTTAGGTTCATTTATATTGCTTTACATAACATACGTACGCCCCCATCTTGAATATTGCACTGCTATCTGGTCTCCTGTTTATAAATTAAATATTAATAGAATCGAGAATGTTCAAAAAAAATTCCTGAAAAAACTAGAATACAAATTTCATTTGCATTTTCCAAATTATTTAGCTTCATTAAAATTTTATAACCTTGTTTCATTAGCACACAGAAGAGATATGTTTGATCAGATCCTGCTTTATAAAATTGTCAATAATAAATTCGATTCCCCGGAACTCATTAATCTACTTGCTTACCGTGTCCCCTCCAGGCCAACTAGACTCTCTGATATTTTCTATATTCGTAAATTTAAAACTAATCATCGGAAACATTCTACAATCCCTCGTATATGTGAAACATTTAACAAAAAATTTAATAGTCTTGATATATTTAACACTCCATACAATATGTACAGAAGAGAATTAATAGGCTTGATTCATGCTCTTCATTCATAATTCGTTTAATCATTAAATCAAATGCAATTTTCCACTCTCACTTTCCTTCAATCATCCTTTACCACTCCTTATCAATTTCCTTCTTTTCCTTTCCACTATCTCCTTGTTTTGTCCATATTTATCTTATTTTAATATATGGTATATTTATTATTTGTATAGTTTAAACTTCAAGCCGTCGTCGCTTTATTACAGTAGTATTTAGTGAATACATATAATTGGATGGCAGGCCCTACTATGTATACATTTTATATAAAAAAAATTTAAAAAAAATATTCATTTAACCTGTACATCTGTTTGTATTCGAAATAAATAAAATAAATAAAAATAAAAATAAAATATTTTTTGTTACATGAAGGTAAAATGATCAGTCTTACACTTCAAGTACCAGTCCAGGACTATGAAATATTCTAGTATGAAAAAAATTTAATATATATATAGATTCGTAAAAAAAGTCAATAGTCATCAGTTCAGTCAATTCAAGATAAAAAATCCTATTTTATTTGACTACTCAATCGGTAACACTGCATTGGATTCAGTTACTGAGATGCGGGATTTGGGTGTGATTTTTGACCAGAAATTGTCTGTTATCAGTCACATTAATGATATTAGTAGTAGATCTTTGAAGACGCTTGGGTTTATTTTGCGCATCACTAAGGACTTTAAAAATATAAACACTTTAAAATTTTTATACACCTCCTTGGTGAGAAGAATCTTGGAGTATAATTCTACAATATGGAGCCCTCATTATGCCTCTCACCAAATTACCATAGAAAGAGTTCAGAATAAGTTTTTGAGATATGTTAATTTTAAATTAGGAATACGTTATGAATTTCGTAACTATGATTATTTATTAAATATATTAAATTTGATTAAATTAAGGGACAGGAGAACTATTAATGATTTATTAGTTCTATTTAAAATCGTTAATTCAGTATTGGACAGCCCTGAAATTTTGGCCCTCATTGGTTTTAAAGTACCAGTTACGAGTGACTAGGCTAGTTCAACTTTATCACTGCAACAATCATATCTCAATATATTCTAGCAATTCAGTAGTGAATCGTCTACATGCGCTGGGTAATAAACATTCGGATTTAGGTGACATATTTTTATTGAAATTTCCAGCTCAAAAACAATTACTTGTAAAACATTTTAGCGTGGAATCAATATTTTAATTATGTTCTTTCTAAGTAAGCATTGAAAAAGTTGTTACTGTATATACTCCACTGTAAATACTTATGTATGTATGTAATGTAAAAGGTACTTGTACCGTTAATTTTTGAAAAAAAAAATACAATCAAATGTCGTAGAAATTACTTACGTAAAACAGATTTTTGACGAAAATAAAAGATATTTTATAAATATGGACGTCGATAGAAGAAACGAATGCAACATATGATTTTGTCGGTAATAGTTGCATAATACATACATCACAGTTTAATTGGACAATAAAAGCGCGAGATAGTTATCCAAACTTTAAAAGCAAATTTATTATTAAAAATAACAATCAACAGGTGATGCAATTCAGTAATGTATCCTTCCTACACGACCGCTAGCGCAGAGAAATGTATGCTGAAACCAATTAACTAGAAGATACAACAATCTATTTAAGAACTAACTGAAATATTATTTATCCATTTAATAGCTGAAGAACACGCAGATAAAACTCATTACCACCAATGTCTCTCCCACACATTTGGGAAGAGCAAGTAAAGAGGTCAAGAGATCACTTGGGTTCTAAGTGGGATTGAGTCTTCCATAAACTGCTTCCTACGTGCCCATTTCGAGATAGATAATGATATGGATATTGTAATCAATAAAACGTTAACAGCATAATATAACACCGTATAAAGAAACGCAAACTTTAAAGAATGTTTAGTAAGTTGATACTTAATATGTTGACAGAAATTATATCCATTCCAATCAAAACAGCATGAGATTTCCTCGATAAAAAGATGTAGGTAACAATTCTTCTTCATGTTAGTGCCATCCGCCCCGTAGTACTTGCAGCGCCGCATTGGTAAACCAACATGATAGTTCGGTCATCTCTCAGAACGGTAAGGTGATCAGTCTTGTGCTTCAGGTACCATTCCAGGAACAATGAAATATTGCAAGAATTAAACCCTGCACTACACAACAGGGCAGCCTTATTTCCACTCGATTTCCTCAGTCAGGACTTTAACTTGAGAGCAGCCATCAAGTTGAAATTATTCGTCCATGGTTCGATTTAATTTCACACACATAACTGTATTTTTCATCTGCCTGGACGCTGAGAGCCATTTTTTCGAACAAAATCTTACAAGCACTCTTATTTAGAATGATCAGCTAACTTTCTTATTTTTAAATTTATTTCAACAGAGAGGGAAAACATTTTTGAGAAGGAAATATGGAAGTCTAGGCATTTATAGGACTTATGACCTGTCATTGGCTGGTGTAAGTGACCACTTTACACAGTGTGTAACATTCACCATTCTGCCCATGTTTGAACATCCACATTTTCTCAACTCTTCCATCTGTTGACTTTTGTGAAGTAAAAGAGCTGAAACCTTTATCACGTGGGTGAGATTCATCCGGCTGAACCAAATCACCTACTAGGCAACGCTTGAAAACAATTTTCAAATTTTTATACTTCTTCTTTTACCAGGTAGTTTATTCAACAATGTTTGAGTATGCCCAAACGCTTGCAGACTGGCTGGATTTCCTCCATAGGGAGTTATTCATATTTAAATTTATTTCAACAGAGAGGAACTCTGTTGAAATAAATCCCTTTCTTGGACATGAAAAATTTGCGAATAGAGTACATTAAAAACAATAATAAAAGGAAATACTGAGTTTAAAAGGCCTGTTTTATTGATCTTTAATCTATTTTCAAGTAAATTTTATTTTAGCAGTGAATATATTTGTGGACTGAAGGCCAACTTTTTAAAGTTACTAAAGTTTCCAAAATTTGGTGCCAGTTTCTTCGAATTTGACATTCATAAAATTTATTCATCAGTAAGTATGAATTTAAAGAAAAAAAGAACACATTAAAGGGAAAAAATATTTGCGAACCGTGTTTGTTTTTTATGAATTAATTAAATTATCCATAATCGATACAAAAAAAATGCGCTTTTAAAATTTTAAATAATATAATCATATTATAAAGGAATAACGAGTCTTAACATAGGCACATTTTTTGGTACCACTTTTTGACAAGAAGAGACTTAAAAATTGTAGCATTAAGTTTTTTTACGGTGCCACAAATTAGTCACACCTTATACCAGACTAAAAGCTCAACGTCCTAGTGACTTGTCATTATATAACTGCTACGATATAGAATTAGGTCACCTGTCACCCATTTTATGTACGCACTGGAGCAGTGAGCAAACTACGTACATACATCGAAATCAATGGCGCAAAATAGCTTATGGTAGCAATGTTATCATAAGAAGCAATAATAGTTTACACCTAAGTAGTCGTTTCATTTATAGATTAGAGAAACTTGATGCTTGTACGAGAAATGGAAAGCTTAAAACTTAAATGCCACGGCCATCTTTATCCATGTTTGTTTTACAAGAGAGTAATTAAACAGACACGTGGGAACATATACTCGTATGTAGGTACGGTAAAAGTCGAGGGCGTTTGCAAACCTTGAAATAGTCGCAGTGACCAAGTGCAATAGTGCAAAACAAGGAAGGTTACATATAACATGGAACCAGGAAATTTTGGCTAAAATTAGATACAAATTACTATTTAAAACTAGAAAAGTACACGAATATATTAAATTATACGTTATGTGCGCGACGCGGAACTTTACAAAGATAAGAGACAGCGCTAACTGCAGCGAAAAGGACTGCTATTAAAGATCTGGTTTCTGCTGTATCAATTACCGACATTAAATGGAGGAGGCTGCACCAGGAACTATTTAGAGCATGAAACCCCGAGGCTCGGACGAGTGAAACAGACTTTACGTTGTGGGGAGATTAGATGATGATATCGATCTAATGGAAGGGAGAGAGTAGAGCTCTAGTGAAAGAGAAATGCAACATTTGTTTGGTGAAATTCCAACTAGAATGCATAAGCAAAATCTTCAATACAAATTATTTATAAGAGGCGCGATTGTCTTAGTTTATCTTCACTGACATTCGAGTCAACTAAACGAGATAATCTTATATCCGTTATTGAAACATCTCTCAAGTATACGCAAATATGCAAATCCTATTTATTATTACCGTGCTAAAAATATCAAAATGCCAAGGATCTAAAATTACGTAGAAAACTACAGAATAAAGTGTTATGCAAAGACTGCTACAGGTTGTATTGGAAAGTGTTGAAATTCGCTTTGGAAATAAAGTGGAATGCATTTTCCGAGTGCACTACTATAAAGGCATCTTTTAATTGATCGAGTATCGACGTCGCTTCAAACCTGTTTCCTGTGACTCTTTCATGCACATAATCGTATCATTGGCAAATCGGATTATCACCCATGAGAAATGGATTTATAGAATATTTAATATCGTGAGCGTTCAAACCGCAGTAATTAACTATGAAAAGTTCCGATATAAATGTAAGGCGTTCAATATCTAGATTTTCTAGTCAAGTTATAAACAAGCAATCTTAAAATAAAGACAAATAACTTGCAGTCGCAATCTTACTGCGCAAAATAAAACGGTTAAGAGCAAATAATATTGGAACTAAATTGCATCCTTGAGGGACTCTTACTTTCATATTCAATAATATAAAAAAGGGAATTTACGTAATCTAGAAGCGCGAAATAGGGTCAGTGTCATGAACCAAAACAACGATATTGGATATCGTTCATGCCAACAAAAACAGGAAGGAACAGATGAATACTTCCGCACATGTTCTATGAGCACGCAGTACTTAACAATTTCCTTTCATCAGCCTATCAGCGATCTTTTCGCCTTCTTCATCTGAATTTCTGATGCGGAAAATTGGCAGCTAACGAATGCGGCGGTGTGCGACGCAGGTATCTTGTCCTAAGAGAACATAAATCCGACTTCATTTATGTAATTCAGATAAATGCTTCTTATAGCTAACAAACGCCCAGTTTCATTGTGCGAATTAAACTAAATTAAGTGGGTTAGAAGACATAAGAAGAGTGTTAGAGGAATGCTACAATACAATAAAATAAAAAAATATTTAAAAAAAAAACGATTAATAAATAACCTTAATTCATAAACAACATTTACTTACTGTATAACAAATGGATTTATAATTTCGAATAGAATACACCAAGTATAGATAAAAATGCAACTTGTCGTTAAATTTTCTGATGAAATTATAAAAACGTTATAGCATTTTATTGTATAGATACTTGTTCGATACGAATCATCATTGAATAAATCTATTGGACTCGCCAGCAAAAAATTATCAAATGAAATAGAAAGGAACTTATTTTTTCTTTAGCTTAATTTGTAATCATGTAATCTAAAACACGTTTTACTCCAGATTCATTAGTATCGGAAAAATTCATTCTGCTTTCGAAACTGTAAACAAAATCAATCATTTTGGAAAGTAATATCGAATCTGTTTATGTGTTCGATAAAACGTTTGATAGATACTTACCGAAAACATTAAAATTGGCGTTTAAAACGTATGAAATAAAGGCATAATTATGTATTTGAAAAAATAGCGCAGCGGTCAAAACGTTTTTTTCTTTATGTCAAAAAATAATTAGGCATTGCAGCAATCGTTTCTTGACGAAATTTGTAAAATTATAGAGTAAAAGATAAGGACTCTAGCATTATTTCTAAGTTTTAGCGACACGTGGATATGTGCGAAGGAAAAATCATGTACACCGCAAGACAAAAAAAATTACGAGTTTACCTGCTACCGCGCCCCTTGACTTTACTGAACCCTTTTTCTAAGAAATCCTTTATCGATACCTCTTTCTTTTGTTTAATAAATTAAGGACACTATGTGTCACCTTTCTACAATATTTACATTTTAAAATGTCTCAACAGTCTTGTTTTTACCCGCGTTTGAGTGAACATAACACAACAATCATGGAAAGTGCAAAGCAAATGTCGATTGCGATAAAATCCAAAATAATCACATTGTCGCAAGAAAACATATCTAATTGTGAAATATCTCGTCGAGTTGGGTATTCAGAAGGTGCAGTGAGGTTTTTATTAAAAAAAAACCAAGAAACTGGATCCATAGAACGAAAAAAAGGAAGCGGACGGGGGCGCGTGACATCTGCCCGAGATGATCGCTTAATAAAAAAAATTGTTATGCGCGATCGATTTTTAACGGCACCTGAAATACACGCAGAGGTGCAGTCTACCAGCACATCAACATTTTCAGTAAAAACAGTGTCCAGGCGGCTGTTGGAGCATGGTTTCCAAGCACGGAGTCCCGCAAAGAAACCATTACTCACGGACAAAATGAAGAAGGCTAGACTGGGTTGGGCGAAAGAGCACCAGAATTGGACCTTGGAGGATTGGCAAAATGTTGTTTTCTCTGATGAATCAAAATTCAACCTTTTTGGTCCAGACGGCAGAAAGATAGTTCGACGAAAACGTGGGGAAAGATATCATCCGTCGTGCGTCACTCGAACCGTTAAACATTCACCCTACGTGATGATTTGGGGGTGCATGACAGCATACGGTTTAGGACCTCTAAATTTTGTACAGGGTACGATGAATGCCATTCAGTACAAAAAAGTGTTAAAAAAACATATTATTCCAACAATCGAGGACATTACGCAGTATACCGCGGACCCAATTTTTCAGGACGATTCTGCGCCGTGCCATAGAGCCCGCACTGTGAGTACAAATATATATATTTTTAAATGCATTTTGTGACCACATGATAAATAATTTATTGTTTTTTTATAGATCAATGAATTCAAGGAGAAAATTGGCTTAAAATCGTTGACGTGGCCCGGGAATAGCCCTGATTTGAACCCGATAGAAAATTTATGGGCGATTATGAAAAAAAAAGTCGGGAAAAAAAAATCAAAAAACATTGAGGAATTAAAAAAAAACTTAATTCAAGTTTGGGAAGAAGAAATAACATCAGAAATTTTAGATTCGCTTTACGCTTCTCTAAATAACAGAATTTTACATGTTATAAAAAATAAAGGTGAATTCACTAAGTACTAAATATTTTTAAATGTTATAAATATGTTTAAATGTAAAATACTTTAATTTAAAATAAAGCGATAAGAACCTACTTCTTAAATATGAATTAAAAAATAACATGTCTTTTATTATTCCATCACAAACACTCGACCATAAATGAACCGTTATGGGTCTCTAAGGTTCGGGTAATCTGATACCTGATATATAATGGCAATTTCTAAGTACAATTCATGAGTAAGATTTTTTATTTTAACCTTGAAATAACGAGTAGTCATCACATATGTCAAACAATATAAAAAAAACTAATTAAATATCAAGAATAATTCATTATATGTCAATTTTAGTTTTTTTTGAGAACTCGTAAATTTATTTGTCTTGCGGTGTAATAACGCATTCAACACTAGGAGTAGTCAATTAAGGCACTAAAATTAATTTCAACAGACTGTTCGATCCATCATAGATAAGAAGTATCTGAGAAATCTTATTCACGTGTATTTAGAGTAGCTGATGACCGTAACAACAAAAACCAATGTTTTAGCGAAACAAATTATAGAAAAAGTAATGGGACTTGATTTACAATCCCAAGCATTGTTTTAGTAAACGAAGTACAAACAACCTCTCAATAAAAATCACATCAATCAAGCGATCAGAACCTGGACTGAAAATATATGGAGACTCACGGGAAATTAACAATATAAAACCAAGAAATGAATGGGAACATTTAACGAGACATAAATCAAGAGCATAAAAATAATAAATTATACTGCCAAATGTAACCATTTCAAAGGGAGGGAATTGATAATAAAATCGGATGCCAAAAAGAAAAACATCAATCAAATTGGACTGGAATCTAAAAAATAACTAAAATCTAGTTTGAAATACTTGTCAATACGATAGCAAACCCATTACAAAATAAATTCCACGAGACAACACCTGTAATATATGAGTTAACTTTAATGTTTGGTTACTTGGTTGAAAGCAATTCAAACGTTTAGAAAAGTGAATTGCAATGAATTTCTCCCGAGTGATAAATCGATTGAATTAGAGAAACAACAAGAAACCCGTTTCCTTAAAACGTAAAATCTAAAACTGGTCCGCGGTGGAACGTTCATTAAGTGGAAATATTAAAAATGAGAGCACTACGTATTGGCAACGGAAAAATGCCGATACATTGGAATTTGCTATTACACGATTAACGGACGTGGAAAAATATATAGAGCTACTTATATATTAAACTAAGCTTTACCGAATCTATTAAGTTTGAAAATACTCTGCTGTCTGAGGTCTACGAAGCCTTAATCGAAATATTTACACTAATAAAAAGTCAATACCCACTGACGTATGATAAATATATACGCTCCTCCTGTACAAGCCACATTCGATGATCAAATTATTAATTTTAAAAAAAATGTACTATCAGCGACACAATATTCCAATATCCCCTTTGTATAAATCCATAAATATTTTATCCGTTAGAGCTTTATTATGGTCCAAGCTGGTTTCTCAGCATGCGTATCTATCTGAATATAGAAATAAAATGGAGCATGTATATAAGACTCGGTAGATGGACTAGCTCTCCCTAAATTCAATAATAAATACGGAATAGAACACTAGCGTAGAATATACCAAAAATGTATAATATGCTCCCTTTAAATATAAAAATCAAAAAAACTTATCTGGCTCAAGAGAAAGACGTCTGCTGAAAATCTGGCTTTTAGAACGTGGTTTTTGTATTGAATTTTTTTCGCGTTTTTCGTTTTTTGTTTGGACAATTTTTATTTTATTTTCGATGTACATGGAAATAAATATTTTTCTTTTTTTTCCATAGTAATAAGAGTTTTTATATGTTTATAGAATTTAAGAGATAAGATTATGTTTATATATATATATATTAGAACTTAACTATAAGCACCTGCTGCATTTTATGCAGTTCAGTAGGACTTGATAATTTATATGTTAATTTTTGTATGCTTTTGATAAATATTTTTTTTATTTTTTAATCTAAGATACTCGTATAGCAAATGTTGCGTTGCTCGCAACAATATTATGAAAAAAATATATCTGCATACCTATTTCCTTTTCACGACCTAGCGGTCCAATGGTAAGCGTGTTTGCCTACCATGCAAGAGGTCTCGGATTCGTATTTAAAGATGTGTTTTTACACTAGAATATGGCACCTGAAGCGAGAAACTGATTATACTACCTTCACGTAACAAAAAAAAATCGAGATACGCTGCGGTTGTTATACTAATGCAGTGCCCTATCTACCATTGGGTACGGAAAAGGAAATGATGCTGATTAGACATATTTTATTAGTTTATATAATTATAGTTTATAGAATTCAGAGTACTGAATATTATTCAACAGTATATATTGAGAACGGTAGTGGTTACACACATAAAGAGAGACATTTACCCAAGCGTCAACCACAACCATAACACAAGATACTCTAATAGGGATCTGATACTAAGTGAAGGGGTCAACACTGTTCTGGCATCGAGACAACACTATAACGTAGGCAAAAAGGTCCATAACCTTTTGCCAGAATCGTGGAAAGACGGGAGTGTTGTCAAGTTACGGAAGGTGTTGACCTCGCTCTTTCATGACATTGGTCGTAGGGAGTCAGAAAAGTTGATGCATGCCACGGATTGGAGAACCTTACTGGATGTCAAAAATAAAATATAAAAAATAAAGAATAATTTAAAAAATATATATTTATAGATGACAACCATGAAGTTTCGCATAAATAAATTGTCTATGTTTTTATGAATGTATGTATGTGTATGCGCATGCGTGTATGTACGTGTGTATGTATGTACATATGTATATATGTGTATATTTATATATACATGTGTGTATATATGTGTATGTCTGTATGTATATGAATCAAAATGTGTATCCGAATAAGTTTATATTTTGTTTGTCTGTGCTCTATATTAATTTGTTGAGTATTATAATATATTAAAATGTAATTGCCTAGCTTGGAACGGGGTATGTACCCTTGTTAGCTGGGCAAAGTGAATATGGAATTGTATTTTGATAATAAGTGTGAATAAATAAATAAATAAATAAATAAATATATGTTAAAAAGAAGTCGACTGCCGCATACATCGTGATAGAATTGCGTTAAAATAATAAGCAAGGATTTTCGAGTCAATCAACATATACCGAGTCAAGACATATGTATGGAGCATATTGATGTAAGGCTGTGATACGGCGCCTTATCGTAGGAGATAAAAAAGACTAGACACCTTTGAGATGTGGTGTCACAGAAGAATGTTAGGAATTTTCTGTAGACACCACATCAATAATACGAGGTTCTTAGTAGAATTGAAGAAGGAAGGCACCTTATCAAAGTCTCCTGCGTGACTTAATCCAGGGAATGGCTGAGGGGACAAATCACAGAGGGCCTCCCGACGGGAGTATTTAGAACAAGTGTGCGAGGACTTGAACTGCGCCTCATACGTTGAGCTGAAGAGGGCTGCAGAGAGTAGAGCGCAGTGGAGGACGAGATGCAGGACGATGCTGTAAACCAATCCCCAGGATTGGGACTGTGAAGAAATAACTCGTTACTATAGATACGACACTAGTCAGCGACTGCCTAAATATTGAAAATTGTACTTAAAATAGGTAGAGCAAATTAATTATTTATTTATTACGAAAATTCGATTGTATTAACGAGTGAAACCTGTCATATCCTGTTTGATTTGATTTTCACAATTATAGCGCAATTGAAGTATTTTTCATCACACACGACGGCACACTATAAACACGATGAAAGTTCGTTAGAAAAGGTAGACACGAAAGACTCACGAATTGAAATCCCATTTCCTTAGCGCTAGTAAAGTGCCTAATTTTGTTTTTACTTAAAGATAAGAAGCATTACGTAGCTGTCATAAAGAAAAAATGCTTGAAATATAAACGATTTGTACCAATACAAATATAATGCTAACTACTTAATACCCATAATGCTTTTTTTTCATCTAGATATATTTTACATGCCCATTAATTTATTAAAAAATAATTTAAGACTCCTTATTTCTGGCTGCGATACGATCCCACTTACTATTTAATGATGCTCACACTTACACACACCTGAACACTTACTCCTACACTAAACTCACATCTACACTTACTATCATACAAATACACATAAACACACCCTTTTGTTGTAACATAATTTAATAATGTGTATGATTCTTATTTAGAAACTTTGCTGGTCTGTCTTTAAATTGTATTTTTTGAATGTTAATATATCATTGTCGACTGTTTGTTTCTTTAAAATAAATAAAACAATATAAAATAGGTGTACAAACATCTTACAAAAAACGTTGTTTATAGAGTTAAAATCGGTAAATTGTGAATGACAGTGAATTTATGAAAGTTCATCATTTTTATTACCTTTTTCTGCATACGCGAATAATAGTGCATTGGAAAATATATTTAGGAAAGTTATTTCTATCGACAAAACCACATAAAGTTGAGAGTACAATACAGTTAAAATTCAAGACGAAACTGACGCGAAAGACTGGCGAATTCATACTGAAAGAAACCTTACATTCTCGAAAGTTAAATGCCTTATTTTATTTTTAAACTTCACACATAAAATATTAGAGTAATAATTAATTACAGCTTGATTGGCATTATTTCGTCATTAAATTGTTCTAATCGACCGTATCGCAGTTTTTTTACAATAGACAAGTTTTGTGAATTAGTAAAGCTATGCCTAATCGAAAAGTCTAGCATTTCGATCGATGAAATCTAATTATTTTTCTTTAAGTGACATAATTCTCATGATATGTTTATCGCTAGCCATGTAACATAATATGAAGAGATTTCGTAGTCATGGCAGCTAGAACTAAGATTGATGTTTATGCAATGATATTAATTGCAAAAGAACGGTAATGACAGAATGTAATTATTCCTGAGGTGGGAAGACCGTCCTCGAATTCTTGCGGGGGACCTGTTCAGCCGCCATTGCTAGGCTAGTGATACTATTTATAATATTAATTAACATAATTAATAACCTGAAAATCTCAGCTATTGCCAATTATATTTTATCGCAAACATTCTCACTAAGAAATTATCAAAATGAATATTTGAACCACTAACTTTGTGAGTTTTCATGCTAAACAAATTAGTAGGTACTTCTCGAAATCGGTATACACGGAACATATTTTTAAAATAATTTATTTAAATACAAGGGAAACACATACAGCTAATAAAGTTGTGTCAGTTTTTATTGCAAATTTAAAATGTTATTTTTTTGTATTTATTTTTATTAAAGAAGGTAAACATAAATAGAAAATAAAAAAGGAAAAATGATGAAACCCACTTAACTGCGAAACCGGCTTGTCAGCAGGTTTCTTATTTTTCCTTTACAAAGAAAAACGTTAAAGAAATTATATAAATTTAAAAATTAATATAAACATTATTAAGAACTAAAAGCATACGTATTTTTTACACAATTTTTTTTTACAAAAATTTAAATAGATGACTGTTAACATAAAATAATAATCAATATAAAGCCTTGTTACATATTACCCATTTAATTATTTTTTTGTTAAATTTTTTGACAACATTTTCTTTTAAGATCTGCTAAGGAATCTTATTGAAAATATTAGGAATTATATTAGCACCAAAAGTAAAACAAAATGGTAACGGTTTTACGACGTTCAAGAGAAAATTTTCTCCAAGATATCATGTTTACTTTTACGCTACATTAAGAACATTTTACAGAAGGGAATATAGAAGGAATGTAGATGTTCAAATATAGGCAGAATGGTGAATGTTACACGCAGTGAAAAGTGGCCACTTACACCAGCCAATGACAGGTCAAAAGTCCTGTGCATGCCTAAACTTCTATATTCCCTTCTGTTAAATGTTATTCATGTTTGTTGTAATACATTATGTTAATATCAACTAAAATATATCTGTGTATTAGTATGAATAATAATGAATCACCCCACTACTACCCCAATGCATATTATTTTCCATAAATAAAATGCATATATTTTGATAATTAAAAATAATTAGTAAGTAACTGTTTTTCAAGGGAAAGGTTTAAACCATAGAATTAAGAATAGTCCAGAAGAAACGTAGAATCATATTCGAATACATCTGATTGTGTTTAAAAATCCCCCCACTTTACCCCACTTTCGCCGCGTAATGTTGCCAGATGGGAAAAAATATGATCATAAAACAAATGTAAAGTTAAAAAAAAAAGCGATTTGATAATTTCTCTAAAATTTTATTGTACTCGTGGAAACATTGATAGACACAACAGAGGATAAGTAAAGGGTCATTTAATAAGAGTAATTTAATTAATGAACTTTGAACTTAAAATGTAAAACAAATTTTATTTTACAATAAAACGAATATTTTTATGTCATGTTAAATAATATTTGATGTTTTAAAGATAATGTTGGTCAAATGTTCACCACGGCGTTGTTTAATCCGAAGTCAAATTGTCATTAGTTCTCTTATTAGATGAGCAAAATAGGGTAAACAAAATTATTACCCTGACAACACTTACAAAACGTCCATTTTGTTTTCTTTGACAATCTGACAGATGGAAAAATAATTCAATTTTTAAGTAATGCATTTGTTACTTCCACATGCAATTTGCTACTTACATATGAAATGTGATCCCATCCTGTTTCTTTAAGATCCCAGCAGTATTTCTACATTTTAAAGCGACACAACACGGCATATTTGAATTCGAATCGGGAGTTGTGTACTGAGCGACGTCTACAAAGAAACTAATGCGTCAAAACGTAAAACTACTAGTTTAAGAGTAGTTTAGTCGCCTTCTGTTTGATGCGCGTATGCGGTTTCTGGACTATTCGTAATTCTATGGTTTAAACGATAAATATTTCTTTTACGTCTTACCTTTTAATTTTAAGATTTCTGAACTTTTTCGTAGGAAAAATCTGAAACAAATAAAAAGTAGAGTTAGATAAACATAATATTAAAAACAAATATAATATTATAAATATGGGTTACTTATATAGCGCCATTTTCGTAATTTAATAACTTAAGGATGCTTTACAAAGTGATTATGTAAATTAATAAATTTAATTTTAACCTCTTCTCCGACTGCATAATAAATGTAAACAACGAATGTCTCGAGCAAGTAGAAGAATTTGTGTATCTGGGGAGCATGTTTTCAAGAGATGGAAGAGTAGAAAAAGATGTTGAAAGAAGAGTGAATGCGGGCAACAAAATGAACGGAGCACTAAGCGCAGTAATTTCTAATAAAAGTATATCAATCGAAGCTAAATTGGCAATGCAACACGGAGTTTTAGTCCCAACACTTATATATGGATGTGAAACATGGAACTGGCAGAGGAAGGATGAAAGCCGAGTGAACGCGGTTGAAATGCGATCTCTTAGACGAATGCGTGGGGAATCAATGTATGACAGGTTTACGAATGATGAAATCAGGCGAGAGTGTAAATCTGAGTCAAGTATAATTGATAAGATTAAGAAAGGGTTTCTGAGATGGTTTGGTCACGTAGAACGAATGGACGACGAAAGAATGGTAAAACAAGTATATATGGCGAAAATGAACGGCAACGTGAGACAAGGACGAGCAAGGAAGACGTGGCATGATCAGATAAACCAAAATCTTAAGTCTGGTCATGTCAAAAGCAGACAGAACCGAGGGGCATGTATGACAAGATGTATAAATGTGGAAGAGGCTAGGATTGTATGCCAGGATAGACGTGTGTGGCGGTCCATTCTCTCTGCCTACCCCTACGGGGAAATGGCGTGATGGTAGTAGTAGTAGTTTTAAGCCTTTGAATTTGTAATTTAAGTAAAACAATTTACTTTGTTATCAAGTGCTACGGATTTATTCAAATGATTAAGAGAACAAGTGGATTTTAAGATTTTTCCGAAATATCGCTTCACTCTCACAGTTTCGCACTTCTGCTGCAGTTCATCTTAAATGCATAGTTCCCTTAGATACTCCGGAGCCGAGTAGTGGAGTGACTTAAGAATAAGCCAACAAAGTTTGTATTCCACCCTCTGTCGAAAACGTAGCCAGTGTAATTCCCGAAGTAGTGGAGTGATATGACTGAACTTAGAGATTCCAAAAATAAGTCTCCTCGCGACATTTATTACAGACTCTACAGTCTCGCCTACGCGAGTCATTTTAATAATTTATAGACCTGCGTACATACCATTCCAATAATCGACTCTAGATACTACAAACTCATATGCCCTATGCGAAAAGAGGATGATTATGATGATGATGATGATGATGATGAAAATAACAATATTTCCGAACATGAACTTTGAATGTCGCAAAAACAAATCTTATATAAAGAAATGTATTTGCATGATATTACATCGTCGCTCTCGAGGAAAATTCAATTCATTTTTGAATTCCGCATGTTATGTTTTGTGTAAATTACAGATATTCAATAAAACATCTTCAGTATTAAGTATGTCAAAATGTTAGCGGACAGGCTGGATTTCACTCCCCAGGGAGTTTACACACTGTGTAACAGTCACCATTCTGCCTTTTGTAGATTAAACAAACACTTACCACATTGCTAATTAAACTAACTGGTATAAAAAGAAGTGTGAAAATTGAAAAGTGTTTTCAGGCGTTGCCTAGTAGGTGAAACAATTCAACCAGGTGAATCTCACCCACATTAATAAACTATTCAGTTATTTCACTTAAAGGATGTCAACATATAGAAGAGTTGAAGAAATGTGGATGTTTAAACATAGGCGGAATAGTGCATGTTACACAATGTGTAAAGTGGCCAGTCAAACCGGCTAATGACAGGTCGTAAACCGTTTAAATGCCTAACATGTTTTCCCTCTCAGTTAAAATAAAAATAGATCTTGACTATCATTTCTCTATCCGCACCAGTGGTACATAGGGTACTGAATTTTTACTTCGATTGCAGCGTTTTTTTGTTACATGGAAGGTTTATAAGGTGATCAGTCTTACGCTTTAGGTGCCAGTCCACGGCCCGTATTACAATGAAAAGTAAATATTTATCTTAAATTTTATCTACAAAGAAAAAAACAGGTTTTCTGTAAGAAAAATAAAATATGTATGCAATTAAAACGTGTTTAACTATAGGGTACCCTCGACGATACTTTAAATTTTCATATAAATATACCCATGTTCGTATGCAAATACAGATTTTATTTTACAGCGTTCCGATGAACCATAAAAAATATTTTAAAATTTGTAATTTGAATTCCCGCAAAAACGGTCCTTCCATTGGCCACGCCCCTAATACGTCACGATTCATGTTTATTTGTTCCTGGCCATTGAAATTAGTTTAAAACATTATCACGAATCTTGACGTCAGAACCATCAAGGCCAAACACGTCACGTTTTACTGGCAACGTATTTTTGTTGGATTTATTTTTTACATTTATGTATGAATACATTTCTACACAATATCCTAATTGATTTTGAAAATACAATCAATTATTTAAAAAGAGAATAGTGTAATTGTATTCTAAAATATGGTTATTCTAAAATGCTAAAAAATGTGATCAAAAAACCGCGGCCCAGGATTCGAATCAAGGACCTCAAGCGGACGCACCGTTCATTTTTTGCTGGAATCGAACTTGAGTCCTTTCCTTTTGAATGTCTTTGTACCCCGTTACTGTTAATCCAAGCAAGTGGCCATTAGACTGATGTATTGGCTAATTAAATACGAATGGCAAATAATTAATCATCTCTCGCTAGATTTGTGTTGGGCGTTCTAGTAGGCGGAGGAATATGGTCAACCAACACGTGTCTCTCGAAATGAGTTAATATTATTTTAAGAAAATCAAATGTCAGAATTTTTTGTGAAAGAAAACGAACCACCGATTTTATTTTTTAAAATCCTAATGCAATAGACACTATTATTTTATACATTTTTTAAAATGCGAGTTGCAGCATTATTGGCCCTACTAATTTATTTATTTATACATCAACGGTTCAAAGAACCTTTTACAAAAAAATAATATTTACAGAAATAATCACAGCAGTGCACAATAATCATGTAGTACATAGTATGAAATAAAAAAATAATTAAAACAAAAAAAAATAGTAAACATATAATACAAAAAACAAAAAGTTAAAAAGAAACAAATCATTTTTTAAATAAAAGATAACAATAACCATGAGAAAATCTTATGGACTAAAAATAAATATAACACAGTAAATTTGAGAATAACTAGATAATAATAATAAAAAAATTAATACAACATTAGTACTTAAAAAAATATAAGTTTTTTGAGCAATAAAACAAATGTTTTATGTATAAAACTTATAAAACCTTAATAATGTACAAGGTTTATATTTCACAAGTGGATTTAGTTTCCTGGCTGTCTATATCTAAAAAGTGTCGGGAAAGGGATGGAATTTGGACCTTTATAGGAACTTCTCCGCGTTTGCTTGGTGAAGAGAAAATCACAGTAAACTCATTCAAGAGAAGCCGGACTATTGAAAGACATTAGCAGGCCTTCCGTTTCACTTGAAGAGATCACGGCATTTCGTGTCATTATTACCAGCACTATCCTAACCATGAAAGATACTACGTCTTGTGATAAGTTATTGTGACTTATTACGGAATACACCTTCGCTGCCCTACTTCGCCAAAGAGCATGGAGTCTATGGGAACGCCTGAAAAGCTCTAATAACGCGCTTCTCCAAGCCACTGCAGGGTGGATCCATTCACCGTTGTTCGAGCGATGGCGGGATATGCTAAGACCACCATAAGTGCTTCAAATATAAAATTTAGTTTTATATGGTAGAATTACATTCCCGTCAACTCATATGTAAAATATTCACCATTCTACATAAAGGAGTCGACTGTCTGTAGGCAGAATGGTAAATGTTACACAACGTGTAAAGTGATCACTTAACCAAGTCTTAACTTTAACTTCTGCAAATGCCTAGACATCCATATTCTCTACAGCTTCATCTCTGTCAAAAAAAAAAAATTACTAACTAACTAACCATCACGCCATTTCCCCAGAGGGGTAGGCAGAGAGGATAGAACGCCACACCACTCTGTCCTGGCACACTTCCTTTGCTTCCTTCACATTCATACATCTTCTCATGCACGCACGTCGATTATTCCGACTTTTCACATGACCACTTTCAAGAATTTGTTGTACTTGATCATGCCATGTCTTTCTCGGCCTTCCTCGAATTCTACAACCAGACACATTCGCATCATAAATCTTTTTAGCCGTTCTTTCATCATTCATTCGCTCCACGTGACCGAACCATCGCAAAAGACCTTTCTTAATTTTGTCGATAATGCTTAACTCAGCCTTGCATTCTGCTCTAATTTCGACATTAGGGCACCTATCATACATTGTTTTTCCGCACATTCGCCTGAGGGATCGCATTTCAACAGCATTCAGTCTACTTTCGTCCCTTTTTTTCCAACTCCATGCTTCGCTTCCATACATTACGGTTGGTACCAGAACTCCATTATGAACTGCTAATTTAGCCTCTTGCGATAGACACTTATTTGCTATAAATTATATATGGATATATAATATATGTGTTAACGTATATATTTTTAGCATCATTAGGAATGATGTTTCATATTAAGATATACTCGTATGCTGATTTTACAAATTCATTGCACAAATTAAAATAATATACAACGTACAATCCTAATATGTATATATATATTGACGGGGTCTACGTTCAAGGCGCACAGGGTAGGTATTCCGTAATGTGTTTTGACGGTACCCGGATGGGTTCTGATAAAAACTGGCGCGTCGACATTCTTCTTCTTCCTCTGTGTCGTTCCTCAGTTCTGAGGGTCATGATTGTTGGTGCTTCACGATATTCGCGAATATAATATACTCGTGAATGTCGACAAGCCAATTCCTATACGTAGATCCACTATCCACCACCCGTAAACACGGGAGCGGGGGGGGCATACGCCAAGAACTCGCATGAAATTTAAAAAATGCCCATAGAAAATGTCATATAGCTACCCTTGTCACAACACACTATCGCATTCCTTCCGCGAGCCTTGGACGTAGACCCTGTCTATAGGTATTATTTCTTTTGGTGATCAGTAAAAATGCTGATTATTTAAATTAATCAGGTTTGAAATAAGCTTCCATGGGAAAAAATTGCCATTTTAAATCATTCGCATGCTGATGCGTTTTTTTAAAATTATTTTTATATCGAGTTATACAAGTTTACCTTGTTCCGGCAATACGACAATCAGACATAATCGCACTCAATAAAGAAATTAATGGATTTTTCGCACCGATAAATGCAAAATTTGCTTGGATTGTTTACCAATTAAGTTGAAATTATGTGCTAAAAACCGATAATATTGAAAAGGAAGCGGCGTGTGTAAAAATGTACCATCTACAGTACTTAAAATATAGCTTGATTAAAGGCAGCTGCCAAACGAATGTGACTAGTAATGGGAAAGTACTGATCACTGACCATGTAGACATCAAATCGATTTTATCAGTTTTTTCATGCAAACATAGAACTCTGTTCCCGAAAATTGATATAAAATCGCAAAAACAAGCCTATTATAGTGCGTTTAAAACAATTATTCACCAAAAAATAAGACATTCAATACTTTTTTTCATGAACAACGTCAAATGAATTATTTTTTTATTCGATCGATTTACGTTGATCAATTTGTCCCATCTCTAACATTTTTGCAAAATGATGTAACCTTGTAAGAACTTTGTTAATAATTAGGTTTATTTGAGTTTTTTTAGTGTTAAAGCTGATTTAATATAATTATGTTGATTTATAAGTCAAGGATTGTATAAAAAAAAAAAATTAACATGCCAAATACTAATGATTTTTCGTGTGATAATATAAATCACTCCTTAGACGTTACTACAAAGTTATGTCATCACTTTTGTTGACAACTGTCATTTTAATCAAGCTATATTTTAAGGACTGATAAATTACAGTTAATCTAGTCATAATAATTTGCAACTATCGCAATCATACGAAATCATAAATATTTAGAATGATTTACGCCACCACATCACAAGTTATCTAGCAAAACAAGAAAAATAATATATTCATTGATTTAAAATTACAATCACATTTAAAAAGAATTTGTGTTCTTTTTTTATGTAGACATCAGTGCGTTTGTCATATATTCGATTTAGCTGAAATATTAATTAAGTATGGTAGATATATTTTTGATTAATAATTTGAAATTTTAAAAAATCCTCTTAAGCCATTCCATTGCTTAAAAGCTTGCCTACGCGATTTATTTTTTTGAAGAGTTTCGTAGAAGATGAAACATAAATTAAGAATTTATTCAAACGAATACTGTTCTAAGTCACTTAAACTAAGCGTAAACAAAAATTGAGCTGCATATTCGGAAGCGATTTCCCTAAACACAATGACAGAAGTGTGTCACATTGCGAAAAGATGCTGCTGACGTCATTTTCTCACGAAGGCAAATTATAATAATAATTATCATTAAAATAAGCGAGAGTTGCACTACTTGAATGTGAGAATATTGGTATGGAGAAAATGTCCGCAAAAAGAGGAGCATTGCATTTTTATGCGAATGTCTTTTTTACAATTGATTTACCTCACACAATAGATAAAAAGATGAGCGGTTCAAGATAAAACAGTAGACTTATTTGATCAACAGTACAGATATTATCGTTTTTAATTTTTACACAATTTTAAAATTAAGTAAAGATTTTTAAAATTAAGTAACTGAGAAGTACAAAACTAAACCCGAGGATGTTAAAGTGCTCGCCCCTACTCAATAGCCCGATACTATACGGATTTGGGCTTGGAGGGGAAGATTTAGCAAAAAGAGAACTCTCGCCTTCCACGCAACAGCCAGGCTCTTTAAATACCTGGGCTTGGAGGGTGAAAACTATTCACGGGGACCTGCCATAATTAATCTTCACAGGTCGCAGTGACGTCAGGAAGTATAGCACTGACCTCCACCTTTTAGAATAAGGAATCTATCACTGTCATTCACATTAATAAATTGGACGTGACCGGATTTATTAGTTTATATGATCTACGGTCGCGCCAAACCTTTCGTCGGCCACCCCTCGCTCTACGTCTGCATTCACACACGCCACACTTCTTTCTACATTTATTCCTTTCTCATGACCCAACTATCCGAGTGGTTTCCTTTTACTCAATTATACTATTACAAGAAGTACATTTATTTTTGTTTTGTCGTAGGTAACCAAGTGATATTATATAGAATGGTCGACAATAATTCTCGGATAAAATTTCGCATAGGATTCGCACTTCTCCGCGCGTTTCTGTATGGTTATTTTTAAAAGATAAATAATTGTTGCGTTTTCAGAAAAATGCGTTGTTTTATTATACAGGGTGTACATTAAACCCTGTCACATCCAAAACCACGATGATCAGTATGAGCAAGAAGACATATTGGCACATTAAAATATTTTTTTAGAACGAATTAAGTTCAAAAAAGTTAAATATCACAAAAAGCAAATGGTTGCTTACTTCTGCAGGGGAGACACGAGGGGGAGGGGGGAGTCTGATACTACGCCGCGCTCCCCTCACTTCTCCCCTGCAGAAGTAAGCAACCATTTGTTTTTTTAAATATTTTATTTAAAAAAAAATTCTTTGTTCTAAATATTTTGTTTAATATGCTAATATGTCTTCTTGCCCATACTGATCATCGTGGTTTCAGATGTGACAGGGTTTAAAGAACACCCTGTTTATCATTGTTGGAGCAACTGATCCTAAATGAACTTCTAATTTGGTTAAGAATATCAGTTTTGCTCCACATTGGGCGCCAAATTCATATTCACCAAAAACAAAAAAATAAAATAAAATCATATCCATGAAGTAATCAAGTTAAAATTAAAATACACATAATTTATAAAAAACATCAAAAGATTCTATCACAAGCGTGTTATAAAAAAAATACGTGTTAATCATAAACTTTTTTAAAAATAAACAACGATCTTAACGTGTTGACATTTTGCAGAAATTTATTACAGTTGCAGACCGTACGAATAACAAAACTCAGCGCAATCATCCATTCGATCAACAAACTTAAAAATTCATGGTAAAGATTAAATTTAATGCATCTGGGGTTTAGAATTTCATTTATCCACAAATCAGTCTGCAAAAGATGATTTTTATCTACATGAAAACTACACACGAGTAGTTTCGGTAGAAACGTAAACTAAAATTTAGAAGCAAAACGCACTGTAGATTTCTCAATGAAAAATTCTCACAAGAACGGAATAATAAATAACACTTGAAACGTTCATGTAAAAACACTTGGCAAATTTTCAATATTATTTCAATCACTCAAGCGACTACCGTAGTAATTTTTATGGAGCGAGTATCCTCTTATATTTGAATCAATTTGCATACATTTTAATGCTCAAATACTTTTTGTACGTTTAAAATAGTCAAAAGTCTCAAGTGGCTTCAGTATCAAGTGCCTAAAACTTTTTGCCAGCGTTCGATCTCTCATTTTTAAATTACACGCATCATTATTTTCATTCTGCCATAAAAAATAATTGTTTTTATTTACAAATTAATAATACTACACATTACATATATCAATTTGAGTAATTAAAATTTAAAACGCATGAGAGAAGAAAGAGAAATACTATATACAATTTTAAAAAGTAAGCTAGAGTATTGAGGACGTTTTATGCGGGGAGAGAAGTACGAAATAGTCCGAATCATATTACAAGGAAAACGCAATGTAGGAAGAAGACGTATCTTCTTGCTTAAAAATATAAACGGATCCTTTGTAGCTCCAGATTATTGTTTAGAGCAGTTGTGGATAAAACTAAAATTTCCATCGTAAAGTGGCACCTAAAAAAAGCGACTAGTACATTAAAATTTTTAAATTAAAAACGCAGACAGAGCAAATTAAAATAAACCTAATAATAACGAAGCACAAGAGGTTGTTCCTTTTTTGGTGTGGTTTCGTTTCGTTTTTCTTATTTGTACGTTTCCCCTTATACTCGTATATAGGTATTATATATATATATATTTACGTCTAGTAAAAAAACGTCTATAACCTATTATTTACTTTAGGAATAACCACTAGATAAATTAATCTGCTGACCGATTTCAGAACATGACTGTTCCTTTGAACATGACTGTTCCTTTGAAAACGACTGTTACCTTAAGTAAATATTTAGTTTTATTATTTAACACGGAAATTCACAAAGCAAGGGCTTAATTTTTACATAGATTAAATATTCATACATAATTAACAAAAATATATTAAAAAATACAATCACACAAAGGTCTTACCAGTGCTGCATTGTATTTAACTATACTAGTGTAGTTTTCTGTGAAGGTTCTAGAGCCAACAGATGTTAACTTACAGCTAGGCGTTAGTTATAACATCTTTCTTTTCTTATTTTTCTACATCCACTGCTAAGTTGAGGATGTGGAGATAACAAGACGCCTCTAGGATACCCTCGCTAGCCAGCACTCTCGCCTCCTAGTAAATCCCGCGTCACTTAGTTTCGCCGAATAAAGCCGGAAGATCGTCAACGACGGCCTTCCAGGAGCCGGAGCTCGCAGGTGTGAAGAGGCAACTTGGATTAAGGCTCTCCCGAGGCATCCGCAGGATGTGCCCAAGCCAGGTCTGCCGCCGCACCCTCGGGCGTCCGTTCTCAGGAACTATGTTATTTAATGAAATTGATTACCACTAGTTTATAAATATTGGTAATAGTTATAACATCGCGGTAATCAATTTCAGTATTTTGACTAAGAGCAAAATAATTTTTAATTGCCAACCGACCAGAACGGTGAGTAAAAAAGTGGAAAAACAATTAATCAAAATTGTAATTCCTTATTCTAAATGCACTTTTAATTATTAATGGTTTAGATGAATTGAATTTAAATGAATTAAAAATTACGGCAATATGGATTTAAGGTCAATGGAACATTTTAGTATTGTGAAATGTTAAGTTTAATAATGAATCATTAATGGAGTTTCGTTACATTTTTGAAACGTTGCATTTCTGATTTCTGACAAAACCTTCAATAAATAATTATTGCCATTAAAACAGTTCGAAGTGAAGGTTCGCAAGTTACGTAATAGCGCGTATGGCTATTGGCTATTTGTAACCTCAATTTGAAAAGGTTCTAAAAAATAAAATAAAAATATTGTTGGAAAATCAATCATTACTGTGCTAAACGCATATCTGCGTTGGAGAACCCGTCGGCAAATAAAATAAAAATAATTATCAAGCATTTTGTTGATCTTTACGGATTTCACGTTCAATATTCGGTATGGAATTTTCTTCACCTCCAAAATATTAATAATATCATATTCGTCAGTTTAATACACAAATTGCTAGCTTTCTCCTTATTTAGTGTAGTGAGTTTAGCCACTGCTCCTGAGGTCCTGTTTTTAATTTCCGACAAGGTTGACATGGAATATACATTAAAATTGCTTTTTTTAACTTTAACATTTTATAGTTTCTTTAGACTGCACTCAAGCGCAAAACTTCTCGTTTTACAAACAAATGATCAAGTGAGGTTTATCAATGGAACCCGTTTTGGGCACTGCAGATTAAATGTTGACTTTACCAGCATTATCATTTCTGAAACTTCTAGATGTAGGTTCTGCAGTACATATGATGAAACACCTATACACAAAAATGTGAATGTGATTCTTTTTATCACAAAAGAAGCATCATCCTCGGAGGGCCACGGATTAAACCTGGTGCTCAATCACAAATGTTTATCACGTCGATTAAGAGTCCTGAACCAACACTCGATCCATAATATGTTTTTATCGTATCGGTAATTACCGACAAGTGCAGCCATTGTGATTGAGCTGCTGAGGATGTTAAAGCGCTCGCCCCCTACCTAATAGCCAGGCTCTTTAAATATCTGAGCTTGAAATCAGAAGAAAAACATTCATTTGGATTATTTTTAATCTTAATCTATTATTATTTTTATTAATAATAATACACTAGCAGCTATTAAGCTGATGCGTGTATATCAAGTGTACATGGTTATTGAACATTATAAATTGATGTGTGCATCTAGGCGGTTTTTTAACACATTAACTTAACTAGCACCAATCAGTTTTTCAGGAAAGCCATTCCATTTCTCCATAACTCGGTTTATCGGGAAGTTCTTCCTGGGGTTGGATGAGAAGGGGGTAGTGTTTAATTTCAACGAATGACCTCTGAGATGGCGGTTTTTATTCATAGTGAACATTGATTTCAACTTGTGTACATTATATCGCTCAGTTAAGATTTCGAACGCTTCAATCAAGTCACCACGCTGCCTCCGCTCTTCCAGTGAACATAACTCAAGCTCCCTTAAGCGGTCCTCATATGAAATGACCATTTTGGTTGCTCTTCTCTGGACTTTCTTCAACAACGGTATGTCCTTTTTTAAAATAGGGACTCCAGATTTGGTCGCATACTTCAAGAGTGGATGAACATAATATGTTTTATAAATTTTGATGAACAAATCTTGCGTGATGTGAGCGAGTGTTTTCCTTATTAAGTATAAGAGGGAATTGGTGCGTTTGACAATTTCGATAATATGTGATTCCCATTTCAGATCACAAGTAATCACGATTCCGAGATCGTTTTGTGACGTTACTGCTTGCACTTGATTTCTATCAACGGTATATATTATTATCGGATTTCTAGGGCCAATGTGTAGGACGGTGCATTTCTCAGGGTTTAGCGTTAAGAGCCATTATTTTGTCCATTGTTTGGCATTGCATTACATCAGTCGCAATAATTGTTTTGAACATTAAAAAAAATATTTATGATAACAAACCCAAATATTAAAATTTCATGTAAGAAAAACAGTCCGGTTATGATTCGAATCTCGGATCCGTGCGACTCATTTTTATTTTAAAGCTATACATTCACTTTTACAAAATTGTAAATATAACCTTTTCGGTGTGAGGTGCAGATCGGACTAAATTACACGTTATACCACACTCGGTCATCGCATAGTTTCTATGGGCCGATCGAGTAACGGTCTCAGGCAGGGTTGCACGTACGGCACGTACCATGATGGAACTGCTATGGGATCTTTATTGCATAATAGCCGAGTCCAATAGGTTACTATTACATTACTGTAAAGTGAATCGTCAGTATAAAAAAACGAATATACTGTCACAATTGTATTTAAAAAACAATCTCAACAGAGCTGTAAAATTTCTAATTTTTTAATTTTAGATTTTTTTAATAATTTATTTTTAATCAAAAAAGTTTTACAATTTTATATTTAACGTTTCTATCTTTGTAATGGAGCAGGATGCTCGTATATAGATAGGGAATTCATTCTACAATTACAAACTTTTTTGTAATGCGTATTTATAAATAATCACCTACAAAAATATTTATTCGGGTATATTTAATTACAAAAATCGATCAATGTAGCATGGAAATTAGGATAGAGCGGGTTTTATATGATTATTTTACTCGGAATCGAAAAATTTTATATTATAGAGCAAAAATTTATTTTTTAAGAATAATATTTAGAAAAATTAAAAAAGAAATTTGAAACAGGAATACCAAAATTTAAAAAAGAAATGTGTACATAATGGACATAAATCCTTTAAAAAACATTGTTTCTTTTTTATTCACATTTAAACTCCTGGTCGAATAGCCATTCTCTTATTTTGCCCTCGTCTATTTTAGAAGTGCCATTTATAATACTTTTAATGTTATTTCTAAAGGTAATAAATAATTGTTTTTTTTTTTTTTTTTAGTCGGCCTCGTGGTGTAATATTTAGCGCGTTTGCCTACCATACGAGAGGTCTCGGGTTCGATTCCCGACATGGTTGATATGAAATATTTATTTGAAAGGATGTTTTCACACCAGAATATTTTAATTGGCTAGCTCACAGTAAAGCAACAAATTAAATATAATGTAGCAATTTTTATACATAAAATAATTAAAGAGATGAATAAAATAAAAACAATAATAAAATTTAAACAACAATGTTATAGGTATGAAACAAGGGTTTAAAAAAAAAGATAACCAATGAGGAGAAAAACAGGATCTCAAAACTCATTGTACAAGGATTGAAGCGGTACAATAAGTTACCTGAATAAATAAAAGAAATAGAAAAAATCGAAATATTAAAAATTGATTTGAAAAAATATGTTATTGAGAAATTTCGATAATTAAAAAAAAAATATTGTTAAATGTTTTTATTAGTTCTTAAGATGTTGTGATCTAACTTAATAAAGCATAAATATATTTTTTTTTAAATAGTTCCTGAAGGGTAAGACTGATCATCTTACCTTCAGGTGACTAAACAATTATCAAGATACGCTGCGATTGGTGTACCAATCCAGTGCCCTATGCACTATAAGGTGCGGAAAAGGAATAATATTTTTTTTTTTTCGAGAAGGAATAGTGATGTTGTGCTACAAAAGTGTTGCACCTATGCAAACTAAAATCAAAAGAATTAATTTTTTTGTAAATTTGGTAAAATACTTTTTTTTCGATTTAAAAACTTGTAGAAGTGAAAATGTGTGAAGTCTAGGCATTGGTGTATAATGATATTGATTTATTATAGTTTTAGTAATTGTTACCTTAATTATTTTACTAATTGTACTTGTATATTTATTTTTTTCCATCACGTATGTTTAAATCTTAATTTATCGTAAGTGAGTAGATTTTCACGGTTACTGTTATTAATATGAATCGTCTTTTTCGGGAGATCCCGTGCAGGTTGAATTCTTTCCGAAACAACGTTGCAACTTAACATAGTTTACCCTGATGATGGCTCCTGCAACGGTAGCCGAAACGTCTGAACGAATCCGATCTACGCGGGATCACCAAAAACCACGATACATATTTTTGTATTTGATTTTTTCATTTTTTTGCCTATAGCGTATGTAAAAAAAAAACAAAATACATGGCTTAGAACCTGTCATTGGATAGGATTCACATTCACCATTCAGCCTGTGTTTGAACATCATATTTCTTAAATTTTTCCATTTGTTGTTTTTTTGTAAATATGAAGTAAAAAAAAAAAAGAACCCAACCACCGGCAGGTCATAAGCCCTGTATATACCTAGAAAATTTTAGATGTGATTGCGTTTGTTTTTTCAAAGTTAAAATTGAAATATTGACCGTTTACGTCTTCTAATTCTTTTTATTGAAAATAAATATTTGCGTTCTTATGATTTACCCAAATATTCAATTTTGAGGGCCATTTTCAACGAGTTGTAAATAACTCACTATTAGAAAATGGAATCAAGTTGAGGTAAAGTGGGATTCGAACTACTGAACTTTGTTCCGTTAGTCCGAGACAGTCCACAGGACCACAACCCGATTAAATAATTGTTTCTATGTATTATCTTTATTACTGTTTCTATGTATTGATTACTGTTTTTTATATATTTTTGGCTGGTTCAGAACGGGGTAAATAACCCTAGTTAGATAGTCAAAGCAACTTTGTATAATTGTATAATTTTATGTATTTATAAAATGTGATTTTTCTCCGATCTGCGCTGTAATTCACCGCGATGATAAATCCTATTTATCTGTTGCGATGCAGAGAAAAGAACACAGTATTTCATGACACTTATTTAGAAATAGTCAACCCTGTTTTCATGTAGTATTGTGGAGTTTTTGCACGGTCGTGGGAGCACGCAACACTGTAAACATAACAGTTGTACGAGCGGTCTCGAAGAGGCGTGGACCACGGTCAGTCAGTTTACTGTTAGGTATCTAGACTTAGAGAAACGCTCCAGACGGGCGATGAAGATTATCCGAAGATATGACACATGAAAAGATGAAGAAATAGCGATCATCTTCACTAAAATTGGCTTGAAATGTTAATGCACATCAATTTATGTACTTATTTCCATATTTTTAAATTACTATTGTGTTTTCGAGATTATATTAGTAATTTGTATAATATCTATTATATTACATTTTCAAAGTATTTGATGTTATTTTTGGAATGCTATTCTTAAAATTGTTATTGTCTAGGAGTAATAATTCTCTGGAGAAGGCCTTAAGCTCTGTTGCATTGAACAAAAGCATTCCAAATTTTTGGTTTGGTTTTTAGTTTAACAACGAATGTGTAATGGACAGTTTCGTTTTGCGCTCGCAATTCTAAACCCAAGTACCCATGGCCCGTTTTACTTGTGGTCATTACTCTAAGGTTTTTGTATAAAATGTATTAAATTTCTTCTAATTTACTAGTTTTTTCAAGTTGATTACACTGCTGAACAATTTTTAAGACAATATCTGTCCAGTTAGGTTGTCAATAGTAAAATAGGCATGCTTATTTCAAAACGGTAGTTAGTTCTCTTCTACCACGTCAAGTTTTTTCTTTACAGCTTATTTTAATGCGACCGCTCTCCGCTGGATCGAGCCAGGATCATAAGAATGGAATGAAGCCTTAAGAGACCAGCGACAGGTTCAGACTGTTCAATTAAGCTAGGGTTTCCTAGGACAGCGGTGTCCGTATCTTAACGGCTGTAGTGAACGGTGATGCTGTGGACAGCCGAGGGACAATCGAGACTAATAAACCATGAACTGAAATTATACAATAAACTACCAGACAAAACTAAACAAAAGACTCAGACAACCTTTACAAAAGATGTTAAAAATATTATTATAAACATTAGAATGTGAATTTTAAAAGTAAAAATATTTTGTTAAATGTATGTAACCCGTAAGGCTTTATCAATGAAAAATATAAATAAAAAATTAATAAAATATATAACATTTATCAACACCGTTTTCCTAGGAAACCACTCTCTAGTACCGTTACGACGGCTGTCCACGTATCACCGTTCACTACGGCCGTTAAGATACGGGCACCGCTGTCCTAGGAAACCCTAGCTTTACATCTGAGAATGAAGAGTGTAGTGAGATGTGGTGTGTCGCTCGTTATAGTGAAGCGCATTCCGAAGTGGAATCCGAGTTCTTGTCTGTATAGAGTTAGCGATTTGAGTGTTTTTAGCAAAACCAACCAGCTAAGGGAAGGTAACCCTAACATAAAAATACACCAGAGAAGGCGACAAAAAAACCACTGGTCTGAATCACTATGGCGAGTACATCCAACAAGCAGTTGTCCTGGCTGCGAGGTATAAAAGTACCGCAGGACTGGGATGCTTTCGCTGTAGTGATCGCCAACGTCGGCGTCAGGGGGCGTGACAAGGCACCGCAAGAAAAAACAAGAAGATTTTTATTTTTATATGTACTTATTTATATTCCTTAAGATCACTGTCCCTACTATTTCGCATCGTAAGGCTTAAACAGTTGCTGTTTATTTAAATAAAATTAAAAAATAGTAAAAAAGAAATTACTTTATTTTCCTTTGTATAACTTTCGGGACAAAGATGCAGCTTAAAAAGTTGACATGAAAATGGGGTCATTTTTGGATTCAGATGCCAAAAGTTAATAAAAAACAAGAGTCATATCTAAGTCAACGAAATTTGTGTGCCCCAGTGTTATTATTATTTAATACGGGCAGTCTTAAAGCCATAATAAATTGATAAATTATGAAACTTAATTTGAAATGAATGAACAAAAAATAAAATAAATGATTCGTGGTACTCCGAATTAAGGTGCTCATCATTGTCATTATCCTTTCCCCATCCAATGGTGATGGTAATTGGTACACCAACCGCAGCGTATCTTGTTTTTTGTTGTTGCAAAAAGGTAAAATGATCAGCCTTACGCTTTAGGCGTCAGTTTTATAAAAAATAAACGATGACACGTCATTTTTGGCTTTTGGGAATGCGTAATGTTAAAGGAAGTGATATACTAAAAGGAGAGAAATCACTTAATGAAATGCAGCTCTGAAACTACTTGAACCAGGTGAAGATAAACGGCATTATCAACTGGACGAGGAAATATACTTGTTTGGTACAGAAATATAATTTTCTTTCCGCCATGTCACCATCGATCGAAAATAGGGCAGCAATATAAATGAATATTAATTTAATCGGAGATTTCCGTCTGTGAACACAAGAAACTTTCTACGTGGTGAAATTAAAAAATTAAAGGCGATGCTTACGACTTAAGATATACCGCGGTCACGCGAAGAAATAGTCTGATTGTGGAGAGATGAGTTATGGATCTGCTATCTGCTACATGGCCACATTGTTGATAGTGATATCAATAGAATATTGGTATTGACTGATCAGACTTAACTACATACATTAATATAATTTTGTTAGTAATTTATTTATTTATTAATTAATTTTGGTAAATACAAGGTGTTATTTAAACCCTGTCAAATCCGGAACCACGATGATCAGTATGAGCAAGAATACATATTGGCAAATTAAAATAATTTTTTAGAACGACTAAAATCTTAAAAAATAAAATGTTCAAAAAAACAGATGCTTGCTTACTTCTGCAGGGGATAAACGAGGAGGGGGGAGGGGGAGTCTGATACGCCATCAACCGCGCGACCGCGCCCCCCTAGCCTCTCCCCTGCAGAAGTTAGCAACCATTTGTTTTTTTTAATATATTTTTTTTAATTTTCTTCGTTCTAAATATTTTAATAAATATGCTTATACGTCTTCTTGCCCATACTGATCATCCTGGTTTCGGATGTGACAGGGTTGAAAGAACACCCTGTATAAGTATATAACAAATTACCGACTTTTTATACCAACCCGTTTAGAGACGTACCCGTCTGTCCGTCAGGACAGTCACTACATCAACATGCAAATACTGAAATACACTTCCACCTTTACCATCACCGTAGTATATACATGTATACTATTTACGAAAAAATACATATATCGCATGCAGAGTTAAAGGGGATGTAAACATCACCATGTCCGAACATGCACTGAAATTTGTTTATTAATATTTAGTGGTATTTTGGAGAAAAGGTGGGGGTGGGTGTTTGGAAAGGGGAGAGGCTAGGAGGTTGAAATTTACTATGTAAAATAAATATATTATTCATCGTCATCATAATTCCCTTTCAGCACCGAATAGTGCTGCATTGGTACATCAATCACAGGGTATCTTAATCATTTTTGTTATGTGAAAGAAATATGATATGTCTTACGCTTTGGGTGCTAGTCCAGGAACTATCTTTTTATTTTTTATTTGAAAATTTATTTTTAAACCCTTACGGATTATTACATTCATTTAACATAAAATAATAAATACATTTTTCACTCATACTCTGTTGTTCAAAATAATATTTTTTACATCTTTTGAAAAGTTTGTCTGAGTCTTTTGTTTAGTTTTGTCTGGTAGTTTATTGTATAATTTCAGTCCCTAGTTCATCATTATGAAATATTACTGAGCCAAAACATATTTTTAAATAAATATCGCATGTCAACCATGTCGGTAATCGAACCCGAGACCTCTTGTATGGAGGTAAACGCGCTGACCATTCGACCACGAGGCGAACATACAAAGTATTTTTTTATATCCACGGGAATTAATTCATTTTTTTTTTTAATAAGAGTCCTAATAATGGCCTTCAAAATGGTAGTAATTAACTAATGATATAACCTCGAGTAAACGGATCAATTGATCGTTTAATTTTTTTAATAACACGTCGGGTAATTTTAAACCCGTTTAAAACTGTAGTTGCAATTTTTGTTTTTGTCAAAGATAATGGCTCTATTAACATTTAATATTAAATTAAAAATTATTCATAACGAATTGACGAATTTATTCATATCACGTTCCATTGTTATTAGACTTTGCAACAAAGGTGATTGGACTCATCCTTTTTTCTTTCTTTTTTCCACATCCGCTCCTAAGTGGAGCATGAGGACATCACCAGTTGCCTCTAGGAGACCATATCGCCAGCCAGTACTTTCGCCTCCTCCCACGTCAATCCAGCGCCCCTTGTTCCGCCAAATAAAGTCAAAAGGTCGTCATCGACAGCCTTCCAGGGCGGCGAGAGCCCGCATAAAGGTAATAAAACCAAAATCAGTGATCAAACATCCCATTTCCAAGATAAACAATAAATCATTGTTCCGAGTACCTTAGCCTTGTACCTACACATGACACGTAAGGCTAAATACAGGGGTCTAAACATACCTATGTTAAATATTTAAAAAAAGAAATATACCAGAATATGATGCATACTCATTGCCAGTGTTTTGAATTATGTTCATAGGTTTGTTATATTGGGCTACCGATGTTCTACCCAATCTAGGCGGTACATACAATAAAATCAACTTCAATAAATTGGGGGTATCAAAAATTGGTTTCATGGCTTTATAATATTTTTTTTATTATTCCAGCTCGATTGAGCGGGTGATGCAATACTTAAACAGCCATATAACCATTTATTACTAATTATAAAGCAATCAGAAAAAAAACAGTTAAACATAAACATAATTGTATCCCTCAACGTACAACTCGGCTGCAACAATAGTTTAATGTTGGTATTATTATTTTATTTATTTTTTACTTTTATACAGGAATCATACAAAATTAGACATAACTCTAAAAGGCCAGTGAAATTTTCAAAATTATATTGTATGCAAAGGTTATCAATTAAGTATTATTATTTTTTCAAGTCAAAAAATAAGGGGAAAAACATAACTGAAAGTAGTTAAAAACTAAAATTAAAACCAAAATCACAGTAAAAAAGTTATGTCAAAAGTATCCAGTTAGTATTTACATAAATGGAAATAGTATTAAAATGGAAAAAAAAACTTTCTAAAAATAATTAAAAAGTAAGAATTAAATTAAATGAAAAAAAAAATAACTAAACGTGGTTATTTGCGTCTTAAAATTAAACTACGATTCGACAAAATGCCTGTTAAACAAAAGACTTTAAATGAAACTTCTTGGTTTAGTTTTACTTTTTATTATTTTAAGATATATGTTAAGAATAGTATAAAAACTGTAAATGTTGTAAACAATTAACCAGTCTTGAAGATGCCTACTTAGGCGAAAGCGCTCGTTGGTCAAAATAATAAAAAGTAAAACTAAACAAAGACGTTTCATTGATAAGTTTATTTATAATTTTATCATAATCATTAACTATGGAGTTTAATCAAGAAATATCAACGAAAAACATCAATATTATAAAAAACTTTGACTTTTTCCAGCTTTCTCACTGAAATTGTATTTTTGTTGAAGTGTGGGAACTAAAGCCCTTGTTCTTTACCTTTTCGTCGCGACTCACAGGTTGAAAAACACTGGTGTATGGAATATCTCACAATTTTTACACGTCAATCACAGAACTATTTAAAAAAAGCGTATTGGTTATAAAAATGAGCGTGGGTACACCTGACCTTAAAATGTAACGATTTGATGACTGGAATTGGCTTTCTTAAGATGTGTACGCGTTTCCGTATCTGCTACGTTCGAATAAGTTAATTAATCAAACAGAATTAGTTAGAAAAAAATTTAGCCATTTATTCAGACTGACGGGACGTGATTAGTGCGTTCATTTATCATCTTCGTTATGGATAGTTAACGGAAATGGGAAGTGTCACTATTTTATAGTTTCCGATTAAGCACAAAAATGAAATAAAAAACGTCGATTTGTGTCATACTCCCCACAGTCGTAGTTGGATAACTCTTTGAGTTACTATTGAGTTACTATGAATACTATTATTTTCTAGTAAAATAAATAAATAAAACAATTTTGTTTTTAACCACTATTTTTTTTTTTCATCGACCGGTTTCAAAGCAAACAAGCATCTTCGTCAAGGTTTACGTAACTAATGAATTAATTCCTATTTTATTTTTATCATGTTCACTAAATACTACACGTGGACCCAATATCAAGTCTTTTTTTTTTTTAAAGGGCGGTAATTTTATATCAATATTTTCGAAGCTAGACAGGAGACGACTAGTATAAATATTTTTTGTTTTTATTTTTTTCATTCATTTTTTTTTCATTAAAGAAAAACAACAGTTGTTATATAAAAATACAAAATATAAAAAATAGTACATACATCCAGTTAAAGTTTTTCACAAATATAATGAGAGAACATGTTACACAGTAAAAAGAAAAATAATATATTATATAAGACATGAGAAAAAAAAAGAGCTCGTAAGAAGGTTAAGGGATGAGGAAATAGAGTGGAGGAGAGGGATTTTCATAATATAGTTGACCAATTCAAAATTTTGATATTATAATAAAATAAACATAATTAAAGGAAGATAAACTTATTACACACTGACAAATGTTTCATTTTACCGTTTTTCAAAAAGTCACAAATTTTTTATTTGGTTATTAATTATTTTTTCTTATTATAAATCGCTTTTTTAATTTCTAAGATTTCTACGTTGTCATTTTTTTTTTTTTTTTTTTAACATGAAGTACTTTTAATCCAGTGTCTTTATTGAAGTTATGATTATTTTCTATCAGATGATTTGCGAATTCAGAAAAATTATTATTATTTAAGCATCTTAAGTGTTCTTTTACTATAATATTAAAGTTTCTTTTAGTTTTTCTATTGTAGATTGAATCGCAATCATTACAATTTACTTGGTATATTCCAGATTTATTATATTTATGGACTGTGTCTTTATGATTTTTCAACAATGTTCCTGTATGATAAGTTGTGTAGAAAGCAGGTTTAATGTTTGACGGTAGGGAATTAAATAATTGTTTTGAAAAAAATGACATTTATAAAAAGAATCCGCCTCCATTGTTTAGGTGGGTTTGCTTTATTTACTGTGGGAGTAGAATATAAATATTTATTTATAAGTTTGCGTTTTTGTTTTTGATTTAATATTTTATCAATTATTAATTGTGTCAAGTTCTTTTTTTAAATTAGTATCATCTAGTGGAACGTTAAGAAACCTATGTATCATTGGATGGAATTCGGAATGTTTATGGGCAATTGGACGATTTGAACAATTATGAATAATTGTGTATGTATATGTTGGTTTACGGTATATATCGAAATCAATTTTTTTTAAATTATTGTTTGAAAGAAGTCAAGAATGTTTAATTTTTTATCTTTTTCTATTTCTAAAGTAAATTTTGATTTCTTTTCGTAATTAATTTATGGAAATTAAGAAATGTCCGTTTAAATTTGTTGCAACAAAGAGGGAAAACATTTTTGAGAAGGGGAATATGGGAGTCAGGGCATTTACAGGGCTTATGACCAGTCATTGGCTGGTTTAAGTGGGCACTTTACACACTGTGTAACATTCACCATTCTGCCCATATTTGAACATCTATATTCCTTCAATTCGTTCATCTATTAATGTTTGTGAGGTTAAAGAGAGAGAGAGAGAGAAACATTTATTTATGCGGGTGAGATTCATCTAATTGAATTATTTCACCTACATACTTCCAGACTTCTATATTACCTTCTCTTAAATGTTCTTCATCTCTGTTGTAATATGTTAATATAAACAGCTCCCCAGGGAGTTGAATCCAGTCCTTGTCTACAAAAATTTGGACAAACTCAAAATATTGTTAATAAATAAAAAAATAAAAATATTTTGAACAATTAAAATTTATGAGTCACTTGTTTAAACATCCACATGTTTTTGTTTTTGTTCATGTTTTCCCTCTCTGTTGCAACAAATTTAAATGTGAACAACTCCCTGGAGAAAATCCAGCCATTCTGCAAGCATTTGGACATACTCAAAATATTGTTGAATTAACTACCTGGTAAAAGAAGTATAAAAAAATGGAAAATTGTTTTGAGGCGTTGCCTAGTAGATGAATTGGTTTAGCCGGATGAATCTCACCTCGTGACTTTCGTTAATAATGTTTTACAGTAAATATGTTAATGCGAAAATAAATCAAATAATTGTTATTTATTATAAATCATCACCACCGTTCATATCTTCCTATAAAAAATATAGTGGACCCAGCCCGTTTTCAGTAAAAGATGAAACTAGCCGATTACCTCAGCTTATTCCTCAATTCGAAAAAGTACACTATATTTTACATCTTTAACCCAAATCAGATTTTCGATAGTTCAAACCATTAAGTTCGATATTTCATTGGCAATGGAGAAAAAAAAACAACAGTTATATAAAATAACAAGAAAAACAGTTTGTTTATAACAACTATTTTTTTATTTAATTACCGACCGGTTTCAAAGCTACTACGTGCTCCCTTATCAAATTTTAATTTGTAAGGGAGCACGATATTTCTGTAGTCCGCTCGTGTCTAATTTGATGGAAACAAGTGCAAATTATTGAATTTTAACCCCCTCACTCCTCACTCTACACCTTCACAAATACAAAATAACACATGACATAAAGACCAGGGGGGAATGTTCCAAATAAGTGATTATGCACAGCTTACCATTTTACTCGTATTTGACTTTCGATAAAAATGTTTTATAGTAGCAATGCTTATGGGAAAATAAATAAAATAATTGGTATTTATTATATATCTTTCTACAAAAAAATCTATGAAGTGCGCCCAGCGCCCTTATTACTCCATAAAAATAAGTATACTATATTTTATATCTTTAAAGAACTTGATTAGGTTAACCTAGTAAAGTTTTTTAGTACTAAAACAAGCTTGCAGATTACAAATATTATTTGAAGATTCTCTATTTGAAAATTAGTATTTCGATAATTATTTCCGAAGGATTATTTTTCTTTGATAGAATACCGCTGACATATTATGTATCGCATAGGACATGTGGCGTTGGAAATGGCCGTTTTTGGCATTTTTCATTTTAAAAGGAATCGACCAGTACTCAGTGTTGACAGTTACTGCTGAATGTCATTGTGGTATTTGATAATTAACTTTTGTACAAGTTTTGTATTAGAATAGTGTATTATAAAGCTACATGTATCGCGTGGTTAACAAGAATTGTTGTTTGAGTTGATTTTCACAGAACCACAGAAAAAAATAACATTTATAATTATAGGTATAACTTACATATAATGTTTAATCACGGCTCGCCACTGCAGCCTTTAGATATCTCTGTTGCATGCCAGCTCCCGCGTGTTCTCATATGTAGGTTCGTTTCCGGCATATTTAGGCGTGAACTGCTGAGAATCTTGTAAAGTAGGCAAGCATGGCAAAGCCCATTGGAAATCATCAGCAGTATATGACCCAGCCAGCTAAATCGCCTCCACTTGAAAAGAGTTCTAACCGAAGTTTCGAGAGATCAGTCTTTTTTCTACTTTACTTGCGGAGTTAAACCACCGTATACCTATAATTGTTTCGAGAGACCTATTCTAAAAAGATAGCCGTTTGGAGCCCTAGCGTAAACACATTTATTAAGATTAAAATAGACCTAGGTATCCTACAAATTATTTGAAATATGAGCCAGCCATCGAGATAGTAATTACAATTAAGATGATTAATATCTTATATTGGAACATGCCGCGAGAAAAATAATGCCCTAAGTGCTGTACATTCAAGAAACAACCTTGACATATTAAATTCAATATTGGTAGAAAAACATTACGAACTGTAAAGATTGTATTTATCAGGAACTTGGGGCAAAGAATTCCTTAACGAAAAAAAGGCATGTAAAAATAGACGATTGAAGAAGCAGTCTCGAATGTCAACCAGTTTTTTACAATAATGATGAACGATATGTGATTTAGCAAAGTCAAAAATACCCACAGTAAATAGGATAGGACGGAACCTTATATGATGAACATTTAATGGTATGGAATAAGCAAACATATCATATGTATAGTGTAAACATAAGATATTACTGGTCAACTAACATCCTTAAAACAAAGGAAACTTTTTTATTCAAAAAGTTTTGTTGTATTCAAATATGTACTAATTATAATACTAATAACAGCAATTTGTTGACACATTTTCCTTGAAATTCGTGCATTCTTTGCATGTAAATCCGAATGAACATCTCATGGTTCGTTATCGGTGTCACGTAAGGTTTTGCCGTGACCATTATTTGTGTACTTTTGAGGGCCTCGTGTGCAAAAACTATAAGGATTACAGAATATCTAAAACGACGACTGGATAGCCCGACGTCGACTACCAGAAATGATTTGTCGCAAGCGGATAAGGGGTTGCGAGGTGACGTCACAGCGCTACACGTGGGGGTTTAAATTTGGGCTTGTGTGGGCACGGCTTGCGCTCAGTTCAGTTGTATCTCCGGAACGAGTTGGACATCTTCAGACATAAGGGTGAGAGCGCTAATTAGTCAAATAAATAAGTGGAAGTGTACTAAGTATTTTTGATTGGTAAATCACATTGAACTATAAGTTATTATATCATTATAATGGAATCCCATCAAGAACTGCCGACAAATAACTTAAATAAACTGTCAGTAGGGTCATAGTGAGTCACATCTTGCTGGAAGGTGTGATTCTATAAGATGCTGCGAACGCCCAGTTGAATTCTACCGGAAACACTACTGACTAGTCCAACTCGTTAGCGACCAAGTCGCGAACCCTGGGCAATGGGATCACACTCGTAACGGTGTGATCACAGCAGATAACGAGAAGACGAAAGGCGAGTTTCTGGCGCCTCCAAATCAGAACCAACCAGCTAAGGGAAGGTAACCCCGAAATAAAAATCCACACCACTCTGGTCATCTTTTCCCGGAAATCGCTATAGCGAGTACATGAATAAGGAGTTGTCCTGGCTGCGGAATATAAGAGTATCGCAGGACCGAGATGCTTAAGAAGAACTTGAATAAAAATGAAGATATTTTAATTTTGCTATACATAATTTTTTGCTTTACATTTATTTTTTATTTTTCTATTTCTCATTTACCACAAAAAAAAACCTGAATGGAACTTTAAATATTTATTGTGCACGTTTTTTTTTAAATATAGGTATATGTGCATCTACACCGTATATTTAGATCCCCACGCACAGGCTATGCCGCCTATGGGGGATTTTTTGTTTTCATAAATAAAGTGATATGTTATGTAATGAAAAATGCACCTCGTAAACTCTCGTTCATTCGATACAATTTTAAAGGGACGCGTTTTGTGAAATTTCTATGTACATAGTTGCACCGGTTGATGGTTTTGCCGAATGTGACCCAATGCGTCGAACATTACCCATTTTGTTTTAATAAAAAAACATAGACGATGATACGCGAGTCTTTTAAGATTCGTGGTGTAAACACGATGTCCGTTCACACCTTGCTTTGTATATTATACAATATTTACTTTCAAGGTTAAATACTTCCAATTAGCAGTCATAAATCATAATTTTGATTCGTATTATAAGTATGATTATTGTATTTAAGATAATAAAATCAAAAACCATGATTGATGTTTTTACAATTAGGTACGTGGCTTGCGTTTGACATTTAGAATTACAATTACCGAGGTAACAACCGTGATAAAAATGGAAAAAAGTAATAAAAGAACGACGATTTTGACTTGTAACAATATTGAAGCAATGTTACGTGCCTCATCACTATCATCATCTTCATTTCTGCACCCAGTTGTGCATAAATAATTCCATAATCTATTACATCAGGTAAGGTGATCAGTTCTACGCTTCAGTTGCCAGTCCAAGAACAATGAAATATTACATTTCGATAAACCTTTAAACCTGCCGCACTGTCCAGAGGGCAATTTTTTTACTGCTGTGGACATCAGTCTATTGCTGCTCATTCTGCTTATGTGTTCTCCCCAGAATCTTGTACGGGATCTGCTCCAGTGGGCTATAGCTTCGATTTCACACGTTTCCTATGAAAAGTCATTTCTCACCTGGTCGCGCAGCGTTTCCGGTGATCGACATATATCTCAATAAATTAAAGTTTAACAATATTTTGAGTTTGTCCAAAGTTTTGTAGACAAGGACTGGATTCAACTCCCTGGGGAGCTGTTTATATTAACATATTACAACAGAGATGAAGAACATTTAAGAGAAGGTAATATGGAAGTCTAAGCATCTACAGGGTTTATGACCAGTCAATGGCTGGTTTAAGTGGCCACTTTACACACTGTGTAACATTCACCATTCTGCCTATATTTGAACATCTATATTCCTTCAATTCTTTCATCTGTTGATGTTAACATCACTTAAACCAGCCATTGACAGGACATAAGCCCTATAGATGCCTAGACTTCCATATTACCTTCTCTTAAATTTTCTTCATCTCAGATGTAATATGTTAATATAAACAGCTCCCCAGGGAGTTGAATCCAGTCCTTGTCTACAAAAATTTGCACAAACTCAAAATATTGTTGATGAATTACCGGTCCATGAAGAGGTATAGAAATTGAAAAAATAATATTTTCAGGCGTTGCCTAGTATGTAGGTGAAATAATTCAATTAGATGAATCTCACCCGCGGAAATAAAGGTTTCAGCTCTTTAACTTCACAAACATCAACAGATGAAACAGTTGAAGGAATATAGATATTCAAATATAGGCAGAATGGTGAATGTTACACAGTGAGTAAAGTGGCCACTTAAACCGGCCATTGACAGGTCATAAGCCCCGTAGATGCCTACACTTCCATATTACCTTCTCTTTAATGTTCTTCATCTCTGTTGTTATATATTAAAATTAAAGTTTAATTGTGCATAAATAAATAAAGGAAAATAATTCAATATTCCAGACAGAAATGTATGCTTTATCCGCTTAAACATGGTATAAAACACTCGAGACAATTCTGCCCGAAGTTGCCACTGGGACCACACACACATTTTATTACGGTTAAAACTCTTTACAGGAAGGCCGATACTAATTATAGCAATTTTCTAATATGACAGAACTTGGCTAATGCTTGGTACAAGATATATCACGCCATAAGTCTTTAAAGTTTATTCGGCGAACGAAAAGCCCGAGGGATAATTTACCAAATACCGAACCAAACTAGTTCCAAACAGTTTTACAATAAATATAAGACGAAGAGGAAAGGAAGCCTTTTGTAACATATCATTACGTCATGCGATACCACTAATTACATATCCGAATTATGATTTGTAGAGCTAAGAAGTGAACAAAAATGCGAATGCCAATACTTCAACGAGCCTTGAAGCTCAATATTTCTCTACGGGAGAAAATGCGGATATTGGGCATGGCTCCATTCCAGGGTTTGCTTGGTTACAACAATTCGAGGACCAGAAGCGATCTGTGTCTAGCTACACATTTCTTTTACCAGAAACGATGTTAATCTAACTACACATTTCTTTTACCAAAAACGATGTTAATCTAACTACACATTTCTTTTACCAGAAACGATGTTAATCTAACTACACATTTCTTTCATCAGAAACGATGTGCATCTAACTACACATTTCTTTTACCAGAAACAATGTGAATCATACTTAGGGTTGCCATATTTTGCTAGGGTCTCGTCGGGACATTCTGGAATGGGGATATACAGAAGCAAAAAGAGGAATTTTGTAACGGTTTTTCAGAAATATAATAGAAATGTTTTTCTTACATTTGATGTGGTTTTTCTAGCGGAGAAAGTACCGCTGGCCGTATATTTTCTATGACTTAAAATTAACGTAATCAGGAATATTGATTTTACAGTCCCTGGCAGAAGACGACATTTTTATCGTTACTTTTACTAGACGAACATCAATGATATAACTTGTTCCACTATGGTTTTATGAGCAGGAATGCAAATTAAATACTAGCCCAATTTCAAAATTTAAAAAAAAAACATTTTTCTTTCACAGAACCCTTCGACTTCCTCTCTATCGAGGCAAGTTCAATTTCTATGAAGTTCTTTAGATGCATCAATTGCTGAAACCATTTGCCACCTTATTTTCACATTAATTGTCAGTATGGCTGTTGCACTGTATAAACCCATATCGGGACGTTATAGGTTTCATCGGGACGTCGGGACAGAGAACTCAAAAACGGTGACAGTCCCGATGTATCGGGACGGATGGCAACCATAATCTAACTACACATTTCTTTAATCAGAAACAATGTGCATCTAACTACACATTTATTTTACCAGAAACGATGTGCACCTAATTACACATTTCTCTCATCAGAAACGATGTGCATCTAACTACACATTTCTTTCATCGGAAACGATGTGTATCTAACTATACATTTGTACATGTACGAGTTAAGATGAAATATTATGTAATGTTCATATATATTTAAAAAAAGAAGTATAACTTTCGTTAGAAATTACCATTCTCCTTTTAATAGCCAATAATGGTGCACAGGGTAGTGCATTGATATATCGATGGTGCACGAAATAAATACATAAATAATTCCTTTAGTACACATCATCGTCATCGTTCACTTTCGGCACCTAATGATGCATAGAGCATTGCATTGATACATCAACCACAGCGCATCTTGATCATTTTTAAAACACGAAGGTAAGATGATCGGTCTTACGCTTCAGGTGCCAGACCAGGGAAACTATCAAATATTTCAGTGTAAAAACACGTTTGTAAATAAATATTAAATGTCAACCATGTCGGTAATCGAACCCGAGACCTGTTCTATTGTAGGTAAATGCACTGACCATCAGACCACGAGGCGGGTATTTTTTATGTCCACAGGAATTTATTCAGGTGTGAAAGGGTTATTCAAATTAAATGAGAGTCCTAAAAATGGCCTACAGAATGGTAGCAATTAACTAATGATATAACCTCGAATAAACGGATCTATTGATAGTTTAATTTTTTAATGACTACAAGTCGAGTAATTTTAATCCCGTTTTAATAACTGTAATTGCAATTTTTGTTTTTGACTAAGATAATGACTCTATCCACATTTTATATTAAATTAAATATTATCCATACCGCATCGAAGAATTCGTTCGTTCAAATAATTAAGTTCATTCTACTTTAATTTGCGTAATCGTTCTTGGTAAAAAAATTGCGACCTTTAGTACGAAATGAGAACATACCAGAATATCGTAACATAACGGTTCTATAGAGGTGAATCCATTGTAATTTATTACAATAAAATATAATGTTTATTGTGCAAGTTGATGAGCACGATATTTACCAAATTAGTTATGCGCCTAAATATGTTATTTTTATTTAAAAAAAAACAGTGGAAATTATTGAAATAAATACGCACAAAAAAGTTTCTGAACGCTCAGGCGAATATGAGGTAAAACTATGTATGATAGGTAAACGTCCCGTTTTGTCCCGATAAACTATTCAATAATAGTTTGTCATCGGGTGCTCAGACATTAGGTTTAAGTAATAATAAAATAAAACAGTACAGACATAATACTGTATACGGATAAAATAATAAACATAAAAAATAGTTTAAAGAATTTTTTATTTTTTTTCATAACGTAAGAAAATAGAGTAAAATAATAAAATTAAAATTGAAGAATAGCAGTTTACTTGAAAATATATATTAATTATAAGAAAAAAATTAAACATATATAAATAGTGTGCGCTCATAAATGTAATCAAAACAAGATAAAAAAATCAGCCTACTTTCATCCCTGTTTTTACAAGTCCATACTTCGCCCCAATACAGCAGGGTTGGTACCAGGACTTTATTGTGAACTGCTAATTTTGCCTCTTGCAACAAACATCTATTTGCCTGTTCACGGCACTCACGCTCCTTTCAACATCTTTCTCATTCATTCCATCCCTAGTAAAAATATTACCCAGATACACAAATTCCTCTACCTGTTTTAGTATAACCTCATTCACAGTGATTTCACATTAAGTCATACTTTCATTTGTTTCAAAAATCATCACATTCGATTTATCAACATTCATCAGCAAATTGCTTCCCTCGCATGCATCGTAGACCTTTGTTTCCAAGAATCATATGATACACCTTAAAAATGTTGCATACTGTCTAAACAATAAATCGTCGATGAAAACAATACACATGTGAGGTGATGTATAAGTGTGAATGAAGTAATAAGCGTATGGAAACATATTATTACTATGATGTATGGAATAAATTATACGTATATAATAAGGGCAAATAGCAGATAATACCGCTAAGTAGGTCAAAAAATAAAACCACTTTATGACCTTTTAAATAAAATTTCGTGGTGATATTTGGTCTGACGCGTGAAAAGAAAAAAAAAAGATAAGGTCGAAACTTATTCCAAAAATAATTTACTAATAAACAAACAAAAGGTTGATTTGTTTTAAGGTATTAAATAGTTTCTAATGAGGTCTATAGATGAGGAACAAAACAGTACGAAACTTGTTGTCCAAAATATTAATAATAGATTAGTCGCGTGTAAAGAAAAGCAAGAAATATATAAGGCCATAACCTTCTATGGACTATACTTACTATATTTTGAGCTATTGTAAATTTGTTATAGACAAGTATCGGTTCGACCATTTGCAGACTAGTATGGAGACATCGCTCCTCTAAGTGTTTTGCGTAAAAAATCAATTAAGTGAAGGCTACCAAGCCATATAAGCTTACAAGAATAACAAGTATTATAAAGTGTATCGCATTTATCATCTCACGAATAAAAATAATAATAATAACTAAAGTAAAATATTTGCTTGTCTTACATAATAAATAGTGTGGTTGCCATAAAACTCAACAAGATGGGTTGGATTATTACGAAACAATGGCATTTACTTTGCATACTACGGATTAACCAGTTATTTATACAAATCCTCGATCACACATGTATTTAACATTTAATTTTAAGTGATTATAAACTTGGATTAAATTTATGAAACAGATGTAAGCTATTTGACATACAATATTATGATTGCTAAATAAATAAGTAAGAAAAATTAGTTGCTTACAGAAATTAAAAATGCAATTAAGAAAGATTCTTAAGGTTTGATATATAAGGGAAAATTAAAGAAGATAAGTTGAATAATATTTCATTTGGGGAAAAATAGACTAATACTTAAAATGGGGAGAAAATGCAGTAAAAAGCATGGTGCATTGGACGCTGCATCTTCGTACTCCAATTGCAGAGTATCTGGATAATTTTTGCAACATGAAAAGTAATGTGATCAGCCTTACGCTTCAGGTGCCAGTCCAGGGACAAAGAAATATTGCAGTCTAGAATTACTATTAAAACAAATATTTCATGTCAATCCTGCTAGGAATCGAAAAATGGTTCCCCGAGAACCCCAAACGTGGTAGGCGAAATCCACAAGACAAATTTATCAGGACGACGGGAAATACTAATTTTATTTCTTCGATAATTAAGTCCAAACTATTTCATTCAAACGCCGAATATTTTATTCACACGTTAAGCTATTTTGAAATAATTCACGTTTACCAAATATAAATTAAAAGCGTTGATTGTGATCGCTCGGTGTGCGCTATTGTGTTGCACTATTATGTATCAATTTACACTTCTCACAATCAAAAGCAATAAATTAAAACGTTAAAGCAAAAACTATTTAACACCCCACGCCTTTTACGACCCAAGGTCGCTATTCCATTTGTTTTCATACGCTACAAAAAATTATATGAAATATGGGCAACATCAAAGTCAAATTATAGCAGATACCATAACAATGTCAGAAAAAAAACACAAAAAGAACAATGAGCGATGAAGTTCAATAAACATCTGGACAGAACAATAGGGAAGTAATCACACACCTGTACGATGCATCGTATGTATTTCACTAAATATCTTTGTCCATAATATGTAATTACTATGACAAAATTGCATTGGAATTCTTGGAAATATTTCATCTTTTGGTCGATTACGTCATGAGCTAAAATTATCAACAGTCGATATGACATATAACAATATTAAAAACAGGAAACACAAAAATTCCATTAGCTTACTTACATACCATCTGCTAGTTGCACTTGGATTGACAAACGTTTTGTTAAAACTAATAAATGTCAATTTTATGTTAAAATCCGACAATTTGTAATTTCGTTTACCGCACTTCGCGTAATAAAGCGGGTTCTGAAAAGATCAACCAAATGTTATCTTATAATTTAAAGTATTCAGCATAAATATCATTAATCGTGCACGCTAATTTAGGAAATGCCAACTTAATGGTATATCTGAATTTAGCGGACAAAACAGTATAAATAATATTACATTACAACCAAAGTGAAATGAAAATGATCATTTCATATAACCTGACGTCACTCGTGAGAAATGTGCACACGTTCAATATGTCTTAGAAATATGACAAATAGGCGAGAATAAGCAGACAAAACGAGAGAGTTAAAAGCTTATTACGGATAAAAAGAAACCAATACCGCACAGTCTGCGCGGCGTATGACATGTTTACGGCCCATGCGTGTCATCAGTAAGCAACGGGGCTGGGAATTCATATCTCTCTGAAGCTAGAGCTAGACCAGGAATTCAGAACGAGCAATGTGTACGCCATGCCAACGTTACAAATAATTGGTCATTAAGTGCCGTGAAATACAGGGATCACGTGGGTCAAACACACATAAAATATAAATGTGTAACTCGAAATAAGGAAAGCGTAAATTCAATAAAACAAATCATCAGAACGAAAGAGCGAAGGTGGATGCTTTCTGTATATACTAACGACGATCTTACCCGAGATGTTCGACAGCGGGACTTGCAAAATATGAAGTTCCGTAATTACTTCAACCATAGCGGAGGTACAATTTTACACTAGCGAAATATAATTTTAAACAAACATTACTATCAGGCAAAGTTCGAGTAAATGGTTCTCAGTACGATACGAACATTCTCACGTCTCTTAACTGTATTATTTATTGATTAATGTTTATCGATAGTCAATAAAATGCGAGTGTTGCGGCGATGATGGAGATTGCTTCACCTCTGAAACGCTTCTACGTATCTGTTTGGGTTTGGAGAAAAACCTGTATTATTTATTAATTACCAAATATACACACGCTATACAAACACCGAACATAAACATTGGACAAGACAAAGCAGCTGTAGCGAGTAAATCCACACAGTGGCATTCATAATTGTTGTAATCTGACTATTTCGGGTCAAGTGCACCACCTGTTGTGATACTTGAATCGGAAAGGAGTGTAGTCGAGAAATATCATTTAGATTCCCGTAACCTAATGACGATCGCAAGAGCGTGTCGCGTAGAAAGTTGAATCATCGAGCTTGGGATAGATGCACATCGAGCTTAGATAAAAAACATGGAAATATCTGATGTAAATAAATCAAAAGGGTCTCGCGTTTTCTAATCTCGTCTAGCACCTGGCAGAGTTGTTAAGAAACTTGCGAGTACTGTGCTAACGAACTTCGCATA